>NW_027332015.1:0-117789 GCF_048418815.1 Hemitrygon akajei
GCCCAAAACTGCTCACAATACTCCAAGTGTGGTCTCACGAGTGCCTTATAGAGCCTCAACATCATATCCCTGCTCTTATATTCTATAACTCTAGAAATGAATGCCAACTTTGCTTTGGCCTACTTCACCACCGACTCAACCTGGGGGTTAACCTATAGGGTATCCTGCATAAAGACCAAGTCCTTTGCATTTCTGCATTTTGAATTCTCTGCCCATCTAAATAATTGTATTTCCAATTTATTTCTTCCGCAAAGTGCATGAACATATACTTTCCAACATAGTATTTCATCTGCCACTTCATTGCCCATTCCCCTAAACTATCTAATTCTCTCTGCAGTCTCTCTTATTCCACAACACTACGCGCTCCTCCACCTACATTTGTTTCATCGGCATATTTAGCCTGAAATCTATTAATCCCATAGTCCAATCGTTGACATACATCGTAAAAAAAGAAGCAGTACCAACACTGCCCCCCAGTGGAACGCCACAGGTAACCGGCATCAAACCAGAATAGGATCACTTCATTCCCACCCCCCTGTTTTCTGCCGATAAGCCTACGCACACAAGGGAGGGGTGGGGAGAGAAAGAGAGAGAAGGGGGAAGGGAGGAGTGGGGGAGAGACGGAGTGGAGAGGTGGAGGAGAAGGGTGCGGAGGGACGGAGGGAAGCGAAGGGTCGGGAGAGACGGAACTGAGAGGGGGAAGGGAGGGGTGGGACAGAGAGGAGAGAGGGAAGGAGGGGTTTGGAGAGACAGAGAGGAGATGGGGAATGGGAGGAGGGGAGACAGAGTGGGGATTGTGCTTGTGACTGTCCCCCCAGAGATGAGAACTCTCTCTCTCTCTCTCACTCTCTCTCTCTCTCTCTCTCTCTCTCTCTCTCTCTCTCCCTCTCTCTCTCTCTCTCTCCCTCTCTCTCTCTCTCTCTCTCTCTCTCTCTCTCTCTCTCTCTCTCTCTCTCTCTCTCTCTCTCCCTCTCTCTCTCTCATCTCTTTGCTGATTTCACAAAATATTTTGTAAGTGCAGACAATGCATTAAACCCAGATACAAAGACAAGGCAAATGCTGACATACCCGTGACCTTTCCTGCGTTTGACATCACTGGAACTCCTCCACTACCCGCCCGTTCAGCCATGTTGACGAAAGTTGTGGTGAGATTTTGCTTCGCTGTCACAACAAAATTAACAGTAGAGCGTTAGGCATTAATTGCAGTATAAAGGAGAATACTCGTTTGGTTTTTAAACACAACGACACACTTCCAAACATCTTGGGCCTATCCACTTAAGACTTGGTATTGCCTAATATACCTGTGCCCATTCACACACAGTCGCACAATACCCATTTCCCTTCTATCCCTGGATTGTACACCCTTCCGGGAATCCTCGCAGTATCTACTCATTTATATTGCAGGCAATTCCGTTTTTGGAACCAATTTTGAGTTCTGGAGCAGGAGTGATTTGTCAATGGAATGGCGAGGCAAGGTGAGCAGACAGTGCCCACTGCTTTGGTCCTCCTATCACTGGTGCCGCTATGGTGCGTAATGGACAGGTGTTACCCCCAGTGTGGGGTGAAATATTTCTGCTGACCAATGGGACATCTATTCCTATCATCACTGAGTTATACAGTTTTCTCAGTCACACCTGATTCTCACCGCCTCCTTTCAGTTTACAATCGTCTGGCATTGACAACTATGGCAATATGTGGTTTGGGTCTCTGTAGAAACACACTGACATCCTGAACAATGCAGTCCCGCCGATAGCATCACGCCATCTTGTCCAGAAGCACGACATTTTCTCTGGCAGGATTTTAAGATATTATTAGCAACTAATCTCCGGTCAAGATTTATTTACGCATTCATCCGGCTATTATCAGATAGTTGCATGGGACATTATTAAGCAGAATGCAGACCCACCATACATCAAAATCAGCAAGCTGGCAAAAGCAGATTTAATATAACTAAAACAAAATGATGGAGTTATTGAACAAGACAGACAGTACGTTGACACTTCAGATCGAAGACCGTGTAAGGTAAGCTGAGCCTATCTGTAGCAGCCATGTATTGGCTCTCTGTCTGCGTTGTATTCTGTGTTGCGTATTTCTGATTTTCTTATGATCCAGATGGGATAGGGCGTGGTAAAAGTGAAGGGAGTCGGTTACATATCTGTGCTGTGTTCACAGCTGGGAACTATCGGATGTCAAATCTTTTATTATTATCCACATAAATACACTGAACTTACACTTGGGTACACTTCAGTTTCATCGTTACAAGAGTGTATGTTTGCTGATTCTAATAAAGGATCGAGTACACCAACCTTTACAATCACCGACTTTTTCAATCAATATTGGAGCTAAGGGCACGTCATACAACCGATAACAAATCAGTGGGTCTCGCCAACAGTGACAATTTGGCTTCGCTACACTCTCAACAAATGTTTCTCAATCTGACGATTGTTTTAAATATAAGACCATAAGGTATAGGAGGAGAAGTTGTCCATTCGGTCCATCCTGTGTGCTCCGCGTTCAGTCATAGACTGATCTAATTCTTCCAGTCACCCCAATCCCCTGCTTTCAACCCACTCCCCTGCTTTCACCCCATACCCTTTGATGTGCTGGTTAATCAAGAACCTGTATATCGCTACCTTAAATACACCCAATGACCTAGCCTCCAGAGCCATCGTGGCAACAAATTCAATAGATTTACCACCCTTTGACTAATGTAAATTCTTCACATCTCTGTTCCTAATGGACGTCCTTCAATGCTGCAGTTGTGCCCTCTTATCCTAGAATCCCTTACCATGGGAAATTTCTTTGCCATATCGAATCTATTCAGGCCCTTTAACATTTGGAACGTTTCCATGAGCTCCCCCCCCCCCCCTCATTCTACTGAACTCCAGGGAATACAGCTCAAGATCTGTCAGGCGTTCCTGATACGGAAACCATTAAATTCCTGGAATCATTCTCGAGAATGTTTTCTGAACCCGCTCCAATGTCACTATATCATTTCTAAAATAAGGAGCCCAAAACTGCACACAATACTCCAAGTGTGGTCTAACGAGTGCCTTATAGAGCCTCAACATCACATCGCTGCTCTTATATTCTATACTCTAGAAATGAATGCCAACTTTGCTTTGGCCTACTTCACCACCGACTGAACCTGGAGGTTAACCTATAGGGTATCCTGCATAAGGACCAAGTCTCTTTGCATCTCTTCATTTTGTATTCTCTCCCCATCTAAATAATTGTATTTCCATTTATTTCTTCTACAAAGTGCATGAACATACACTTTCCAACATAGTATTTCATCTGCCACTTCATTGCCCATTCCCCTAAACTATCTAAGTCTCTCTGCAGTCTCTCTTATTCCACAACACTACGCGCTCGTCCACCTACATTTGTTTCATCGGCATATTTAGCCTGAAATCAATTAATCCCATAGTCCAATCATTCACATACATCGTAAAAAGCAGCAGTACCAACACCGTCCTCAGTGGAACGCCACAGGTAACCGGCATCAAACCAGAATAGGATCACTTTATTCCCACTCTCTGTTTTCTGCCGAAAAGCCTACGCACTCAAGGGAGGGGTGGGGAGAGAAAGAGAGGAGAGGGGGAAGGGAGGAGTGGGGAGAGACGGAGTGGAGAGGGGGAAGAGAAGGGTGCGGAGAGACGGAGGGAAGCGAGGGTCGGGAGAGACGGAACGGAGAGGGGGAAGGGAGGGGTGGGACAGAGAGGAGAGAGGGAAGGAGGGGGTGTGCAGAGACAGAGAGGAGATGGGAAGGGAGGGGTGGGGAGAGACGTAGAGGGGAAGGGAGGGGTAGGGACAGAAGGAGAGGTGAGGGGGAAGTGAGGGGTGGGGAGAGACAGAGAGAAGAGGGGAATGGGAGGAGGGGAGACAGAGAGCGGATTGTGCTTGTGACTGTCCCCCCAGAGATGAGAACTCTCTCTCTCTCTCTCTCTCTCTCTCTCTCTCTCTCTCTCTCTCTCTCTCTCTCTCTCTCTCTCTCTCTCTCTCTTTCTCTCTCTCTCTCTCTCTCTCTCTCTCTCTCTCATCTCTCTGCTGATTTCACAAATATTTTGTAAGTGCAGACAATGCATTAAACCCAGATACAAAGACAAGGCAAATGCTGACATACCCGTGACCTTTCCTGCGGTTGACATCACTGGAACTCCTCCACTACCCGCCCGTTCAGCCATGTTGACGACAGTTGTGGTGAGATTTTGCTTCGCTGTCACAAACAAAATTAACAGTAGAGCGTTAGGCATTAATTGCAGTATAAAGGAGAATACTGTTTTGTTTTTAAACACAACGACACACTTCCAAACGTCTTGGGCCTATCCACTAAGACTTGGAATTGCCTAATATACCCCGCGCCATTCACCCACAGTTGCACAATACCCATTTCCCTTCTATCCCTGGATTGTTACACCATTCCGGGAATCCCCGCAGTATCTATTCGTTATACTGCAGGCAATTCCGTTTTTGGAACCAATTTTGAGTTCTGGAGCAGGAGTGATTTGTCAATGGAACGGCGAGGCAAGTTGAGCAGACAGTGCCCACTGCTTTGGTCCTCCTATCACTGTGCCGCTATGGTGCGTAATGGACAGGTGTTACCCCAGTGTGGGGTGAAATATTTCTGCTGACCAATGGGACATCTATTCCTCTCATCACTGAGTTATACAGTTTTCTCAGTCACACCTGATTCTCACCGCCTCCTTTCAGTTACAATCGTCTGGCATTGACTCCTATGGCAATATGTGGTTTGAGTCAATGTAGAAACACACTGACATCCTGAACAATGCAGTCCCGCCGATAGCATCACGCCATCTTGTCCAGAAGCACGACATTTTCTCTGGCAGGATTTTAAGATCATTATTAGCAACTAATCTCCGGTCAAGATTTATTTACGCATTCATCCGGCTATTATCAGATAGTTGCATGGGTCCTTATTAAACAGAATGCAGACCCACCATACATCAAAATCAGCAAGCTGGAAAAAGCAGATTTAATACAACCTAAAACAAAATGATGGAGTTATTGAACAAGACAGACAGTACGTTGACACTTCAGATCGAAGACCGTGTAATGTAAGCTGAGCCTATCTGTAGCAGCCATGTATCGGCTCTCTGTCTGCGTTGTATTCTGTGTTGCGTATTTCTGATTTTCTTATGATCCAGAATGGGATAGGGCGTGGTAAAAGTGAAGGGTGTCGGTTACATATCTGTGCTGTGTTCACAGCTGGGAACTATCGGATGTCAAATATTTTATTATTATCCACATAAATACACTGATTTACACTTGGGTAGACTTCAGTTTCATCGTTACAAGAGTGTATGTTTGCTGATTTCTAATAAAGGATCGAGTACAACCAACTTTTACAATCACCGACTTTTTCAATCAATATTGGAACTAAGGGCACGTCATACAACGATAACAAATCAGTGGGTCTCGCCAACAATGACAATATGGCTTCGCTACACTCTCAACAAATGTTTCTCATCTGACTATCATTTTAAATATAAGATCATAAGGTATAGGAGGAGAAGTTGTCCATTCGGTCCATCTGTGTGCTCCGCGTTCAGTCATAGACTGATCTAATTCTTCCAGTCACCCCAATCCCCTGCTTTCAACCCACTCCCCTGCTTTCACCCCATACCCGTTGATGTGCTGGTTAATCAAGAACCTGTATATCGCTACCTAAAATACACCCAATGACCTATCCTCCAGAGCCATTCGTGGCAACAAATTCAATAGATTTACACTCTTTGACTAACGTAAATTCTTCACATCTCTGTTCCTAATGGACGTCCTTCAATCTTGAAGTTCTGCCCTCTTATCCTAGAATCCCTTACCATGGGAAATTATTTTGTCATATTCAATCTATTCAGGCCTTTTAACATTTGGAACGTTTCTATGTGACCCCCCCCCCTCATTCTCCTGAACCCCAGGGATTACAGCCAAAGAACTGCCAAGCAATTCTCATACGGTAACCATTTAACTCCTGGAATCATTCTCGAGAATCTTCTCTGAACCCGCTCCAATGTCATTACATCATTTCTAAAATAAGGAGCCCAAAATTGCACACAATACTCCAAGTGTGGTCTCACGAGTGCCTTATAGAGCCCTCAACATCACATCCCTGCTCTTATATTCTATACCTCTACAAATGACTGCCAACATTGCATTCGCCTACTTCACCACCGACTCAAACTGGAGGTTAACCTATAGGGTATTCTGGTAAGGACCAAGTCTCTTTGCATCTCTGCATTTTGAATTCTCTCCTCATCTAAATAATTGCCTGTCCATTTATTTCTTCCACAAAGTGCATGAACATGCACTTTCCAACATAGTATTTTATCTGCCACTTCTTTGCCCATTCCCCTAAACTATCTAAGTGCAGCCCTCTCTTATTCCTCAGAACTACAAGCTCCTCCACCTACATTGTTTCATCGGCAAATTTAGCCAGAAATCCATTAATCCCATAGTCCAAATCATTGACATGAATCGTAAAAAGCAGCAGTTCCAACAACCGTCCCCTGTGGAACGCCACTGGTAACCGGCATCCAGCCAGAATAGGATCACTTTATTCCCACTCTCTGTTTTCTGCCGATAAGCCTACGCACCCAAATTTTACAATGTGAATTCGATCATATTGTGATCACTGTTCCCTAATGTTTCCTTAACCTTGAGCTCTTTTATCACCTCCGGATCATTACACGACACCCCAATACAGCACAATTGATTCCCTAGTGGGCTCAACAATAAGCTCTTCTTAAAAACCATCCCTTTGACATATTCTTAATATCCAAGAGTATGCATTGCATCAAAAGGACAGGCAGGAAGGTAGAGGGAAGGTGTTGCTCTGTTGGTAAAACATGAAATTAAATCATTAGAAAGAGGTGACATAGTGTTGGAAGGTGCTGAATCATTGCCTATAGAACTAAGAACTGGAAGGTTAAGAAGGCCTGGATGGGAGTTAAATACAGTCTCCCAAACATTAGCAAGGAAGTGGTCTACAAATTACAAAGGGAGATAGAAAATACATGCCAAATGAACAATGTTACAATAGCCATGGGATATATCCATATGCAGGCAGATTAGAAAATTAGTTTAGTTCTAGATCGCAAGAGGGGAAATTATAGAAATCCTACGTGATGGCTTTTAGAGTAGTTCGTGGTTAAACTCAGTCAGGGATCAGCTATTCTGTATTGGGTGTTTGTGGAATGAACCAGAACTGATTAGAGAGCTTCTTCAAAACAACCCTGAGGGAAAAGTGATCACATGATTGAATTCACCCTGAGATATGAGAAGAAAAGGGTAAAGTCTAATGTATCATTGCTACTGTGGAGTAAAAACCAATTAGAGAGGCATGAGGGTGCAGTTGGCCGGAATGGATTGGAACGGAACTCGGCAGGGCAAACGGCAGAGCAGCAATGGCTGGAATTTCCGGAAGCAATTCGAAAGGAACAGGAAAAATACAACCCAAAAAGAAGAAATATTCGAAAGTAAAGATAACACAAACGTGTCTAACAAGAGCCGTCAAAGCCAACATAAAGCCAAAGAGAGAGCATACAACAGAGCAAGCAGTAGTGGAGTTAGAGGATTGGGTTCTTTTTAGAACCAACAGAAGGCAGCTGAAAAAAGCCATTAAGAAGGTAAAGATGGAAGATGAAAGTTAGCTTGACAATAATATTAAAGAAGATAGCAAAAGTTTCTTTAGATATATCAAGTGTAAAGGAGGAATTCGGTAGCAAGTGCTTCAGGATTTCAGCTGTCACAGGATCTGCATAGAACACAGAACAGCACAGGAATAGGCGTTCGGCACAAAACGCTGGTGTCAGCATGATGCCACATTTAGGCTCATCCAACCTGCCTCCTGTCCTAATTACTCCCCCAATCCTGAATGTCGATGAGCCTGTCTAATTCTCTAATATCTGTTCGCATCACCACCTCTGGCAGTATATTACAGGCATCAGCCACTCTGTGTAAAAGAAAATGCACTGTACATATTCTTCCCTATCTCACCCAAATCAATAGCCTCTATTATCTGATATATCTACACCAGAAACACTCTGACTATCTTCACCTCACGATTTTATAGCCCAACATATGGTATCTTTTCAACACTTTACACTTCATATAAAATATTCAAGATTGTCTACCCACTCCTTAAAGTTTATGCCCTCTAATCTAGGATGTGAGCTGCATTTCTCTTCAGCTCCCAGTGAGGCCTTGACATCTTTCCTGTAATGGGGGACAGAATTACATCAATATTCCAAGTACTGTTCTCAATTATGGTCGCCTCACTACAGCGAAGATGTGGAAACCACAGAAAGGGTGCAGAGGAGATTTTACAAGGATTTTGGCCGGATTGGGATGTATGCTTTATGAGAATAGATTGAGTGAACTCGGCCTTTTCTCCTAGGAGCGATGGAGGATAAGAGGTAACCTGATAGAAATGTACAAGATAATGAGAGGCATTGATCGTGTGGATAGTCAGAGGCTTTTTCTCCAGGGCTGAAATGTCTAGCACGAGAGGCATAGTTTCAAGGTTCAAGAAGGTACAGAGGAGATTTCAGGGGTAGGTATTTTACACAGAGAGTGGTGAGGGCTTGGAATGGGCTGCCGGTGGTGGTGGTGGCGGCGAAAAGATAGGGTCTTTTAAGAGACTGCTGGATTGCTACATGGAGCCTTAGAATATGGGTAAAGGCCGAGGTAGTTCTAAGGTAGGGACATGTCTAAGGTAAGGACCTGTTCCCTTGCCGGGCTGGCAAGGTAAGTTTAGGACTGCATAAAAGCCAAGGAAAGGGCACGCATTGTCGCAAAATTGAGTGGGAAGTTGTATGATTGGGAAGCTTTTAAAATCTAACCAAAGGAAACTATTAACAAGATTTAAGAAGGGACGAAGGCAAAAGAAAAGGAATTATAGGCCAGTTAGGAAAACCTCAGTGGTTTGGAAAGTATTGTAATCTATTATTAAGGATGAGATTTCGAGGTACTTGGAGACCAACGATAAAACAAGTGAAAGCCAGCTGGTTTCTGTCAAGGGAAATCTTGCCTGCCAAATCTGTTAGAGTTCTTAGAGGAAGTAACGAGCAGGGAGAACAAAAGATGGCAGTGGAAGTCATTTACTCTCCTTGAATATTCAGAAGGCGTTTGATAGAGTGCCATATGGTTGATAGGGAGCGTAAGAAAACGAGGCTGCTCAGCAAGATAAAACTGGAAGAATGGGCAAAAAGTAGCAGAACAGAAGTGCGGACGATTATCAAAATGGGGAGAAGGTTCAAACATCAGAGGTGCAAGGGACTTCGGAGATCCATGTAAGACTCCCCGGTTAATTAACAGGTTGAGTCTGTGGTAAAGAAGCCAAATGCAAACACAGTGTGTCAGGATCTTGCTCGTGGCGTGTGGGATTTCACAGCGTGTCAGGATCTTGCTCGTGGCGTGTGGGATTTCACAGCGTGTCAGGATCTTGCTCGTGGCGTGTGGGATTTCACAGCGTGTCAGGATCCTGCTAGGTGTGTCACAGTCTGCCAGGACACTGCTGAGAGAGCGTCGGCTCTCTATTCAATGTATTCGGGTGAAATAGGGAGCATAGGAAAACATTGATTGTTGTAATAGTTACTTTAGAGATTGTTACATTGGTAGAAATACTGTTTCTCAACAATCAGGGAAAGAATCTGTATTGTATTCAGAAATGTGTGTGGGAATTTCACTGCCGTGTATGTTCCTTCGGTAAACAGCATGAAGAACAGTAAAGAAGAAATTTGCAGGCAATCTGTAGACAGGTATTGTAGAACTATATAAATTATAGAGGTATTAATGATGGACTGGTCGTTTCGGGGAGAGAGAGAGCTTCGCACAGGTCGGGGAGAAGAGTTGAAAAAAGAGCTCATAAGAATAGTGGGTATGACTGCGAGGCCAGTTTTCTGTTCTGGGTGTCAGATGTGGGATGTCCGGGATACCTCCAGCCTCCCTGACGGCCACATTTGCGCCAGGTGCATCGAGCTGCAGTTCGGTGACATTCAGCTTGTCAGGGAGAGTGAGGACGTGATAGAAAGGTGCTACTGATAGGTAGTCACCCCGGGAACACAGGAGACAGATAAGTGGGTGACCATCAGGAGAGGGAAGGGAGGGAGTCAGGTAGTGGAGGGCACCCCATGTGGCTGTCCCCCTTAACAATAAATGCTCCATCTTAACTGAGGGAAGCAACAGCGGCCGTGTCTCTGGCACTGAGTCTAGCCCTGTGGCTCACACGGGTAGAGAACGGAAGAGGAGGGCAGTGGTAAGAGGGAAATCTATAGTTAAGGGGGACAGATGAAGGACGCAGGACACAATCAAGGATGGTAGTTTGCCTCCCAGGTGCCAGGGTTCGTGTGTTTCTGAGCTACTCCACAATATTCTGAAAAGGAGGGTGAACAGCTAGAGGTGTACATATTGGTAACAATGAGATAGGTAGAAAAAGCGTGAGGTCCTGTAAGCAGAATAGACGGGGTTAGGAAGGAAGCTAAGAAGCAGGACCTCAAAGGTAGTGAACTCGGGACTGCTGTCTGTGCCACTCGACAGTGATTATAGGAATAGTATGAGTTGGGGGGTAAATTCGTGGCTGAAGGATTGGCGAGGGGGGCAGGGATTAAGATTTTTGGATAATTCGGACTTCTCCTGGGGCAGCGTGACCTGTACAAAAACAACGGGTTCCACTTGAATACGAGGGGGACCAATATCCTGGCGGGGAGGTTTGCTAATTCTGTAGGGGAGGGTTTAAACTAAACTTGCAAGAGTTTGGAAGCGAAGTGAAGAGGCAAAGGATAGGGTAGTTAGAGCACAAGTAGAGACAGCTCGTAGGGAGTTTGTGAGGAAGGATAGTCAGATGATAGGGCAAAGACGCACTCAGTCCAATGGTTTGAGATGTGTTTATTTTAATGCAAGGATTATCATAAACAAGGCCCATGAACAGGAGCTTCAGGGAGATCGTCACCCCTAAGAATCAGGAGACAGTTAGATGGGTGACTGTCAGGAGAGGGAAAACGTTTAGACAGAATGAGCAGAGGACCCCTTGTGGCCTTTCCCATCAATAATAAGTATACCGTTTTGGATACTGTTGGTGGGGACGACCTACCAGGGACAAGTTGCAGTGGTTGCATCTCTGGCACCGAGACGGGACCCTCAGCTCAGAAGGGAAGGAGGGAAAAGAGCCGAGCAGTAGTGACTGGGGATTCGATAGTTAGGGGGACAGATAAGAGGATCTGTGGAAGAGACAGAGAATCCCGGATGGTCTGTTGCCTCTCTGGTGCCAGGGTCCGCGATATCTCAGATCGAGTTCTCGGTATTCTCAAGAGGGAGTGTGAGCAGCCGGATGTCGTGGTCCATGTAGGGACCAATGACGTAGGTAGGAAGAGTGAATAGGTCCTGCAAGGTGAGTTTAGGGAGTTAGGCGCCAAGTTAAAGGGCAGGACCTCCAGGATAGCAATTTCAGGATTGCTAACGCTGCCACGTGCAGGCAGGTTTAGAAATAGTAAAATAACGCTGATCAACACGTGGCTGAAGACATGGTGCAGGAGGGAGGGTTTCAGATTTACAGATAATTGGGCAGTTTTCCAGGGAATGTGGGAACTGTTCCGGCGGGACGGGTTACATCTGAACTGGAGGGGGACAAATATACTTGCAGGCAGGTTTGCTAGAGAGGCTGCAGTGGATTTAAACTAGATACAAGGGGGGAGGGGAACCAGAGTTTAGGAACAGATGTATGGGAGAAGGAAGAAAAAGTAGATAATAAAGTTGTTTGCACTGTTAGTGCTAAACAGAGAGTAAGAGATGGAGAATTTCTTAAGTGCTTTTATTTTAATGCTAGGAGCATTGTAAGAAAGATGGATGAGCTTAGAGCATGGATTGATACCTGGAAAGATGATGCTGTAGCTATCAGTGAAACATGGATGCAGGAGGGGTGTGATTGGCAACTAAATATTCCTGGATTTCGTTGCTTCAGGTGTGATAGAATCGGAGGGGCAAGAGGGGAGGTCTTGCATTGCTTGTCAGAGAAAATATTACAGCAGTGCTCTGGCAGGATAGATTAAATGGATCGTCTGGGAAGTCTACTTGGATGCAACTGAGAAATGGGAAAGGTGTAGTAACACTTACAGGGTTGTATTATAGACCACCTAATGGGGAGAGAGCATTGGAAGAGCAAATTTGTAAGGAGATAGCAGATATTTGTAGTAAGCACAGGGTTGTGACTGTGGGAGATTTTAATTTTCCACACATAGACTGGGAAGCCCATACTGTAAAAGGGCAGAATGGTTTGGAGTTTGTAAAATTTGTGCAGGATAGTTTTTTGCAGCAATACATAGAGGTACCAAATAGAGAAGGGACAGTGTTGGATCTCCTGTTGGCAATGAGATAGTTCAGGTGACCAAGGTATGTGTTCCGGCCCAGTGATCACAATGACATTGGTTTCAATAGAATTATGGAGATGGATAGGACTGGACCCAGGGTTCAGATTTTTGATTGGAGAAAGAGGAGATGCAAAAGGATTTAGAAGGAGTGGATTGGGACAATTTGTTTTCTGCGAAGGGTTGTAATAGTGAAATGGAGGTCATTTAAAAGAGAAAATTTGAGTGTACAAATTTTTTATGTTCCTGTTAGGTTGAAAGGAAAGGTTAAAAGTTTGAGAGAGCCATGGTTTTCAAGGGATATTGGAAACTTGGTTCAGAAAAAGATAGATCAACACTAAATATAGGCAGCACGGACAAAATGAGTTGCTCGAGGAATATAAAGAATGTAAAAAGAATCTTAAGAAATAAATTAGAAAAGCTAAAAGAAGATATGAGGTTGCTTTGGCAAGTAAGGTGAACATAAATCCAAAGGGTTTCTACAGTTATATTAATGGTAAAAGGATAGTGAGGGATAAAATTGATCCCTTGGAGAATCAGAGTGGACAGCTATGTGTGGAGCCAAATGAGATTGGAACATTTTGAGCAATTACATTTCTTCGGTATTCACTAAGCAGAAGGACATCTGCACCCGGTGCATCGAGACGCAAATCCAAAGGGACCGTGTTAGGGAACTGGAAATGCAGCTCGATGACCTTCGTCTGGTCTGGGAGAGTGAGGAGGCGTAGAGAGGAGTTACAGGCAGGTGATCACTCCGGGGAAACGGGGGACAGAGAAATGGGTCACAGTCAGGAGAGGGAAGGGAAAGAGTCAGGTACAAAAGAGTACACCTGTGGCTGTGCCGCTTGACAGCCACTCCTGTTTGTGTACTGTTAGGCGGGGGGGGGGGGGGGGGCAACCTAACTAGGGGAAGCGACAGTGGCTGTGCTTCTGTCAGAGAGTCTGGCCCTGTGGCTCAGAAGGGGTAGGGAAAGGAAGAGGAAGGCAGTAGTGATAGTGGACTCTATAATCAGAGGGCTTAATAGAGGTCTATGAGATTATGAGAGGCATAGATAGGGTGGATAGTCAGTACCTGTTTCCCAGGGCACCAATAACAAACACCAGAGGGCATATGTACAATATTAAAGGAGTGAAGTTTAGGGGAGACATCGGGGTTAAGTTTTTTACACAGAGGGTTGTGAGTGCCTGGAATGACTTGCCAGGGATGGTGGTGGACGCTAATACATTAGGGTATTTAAAAGCCTCTTGGACAGGCACAGGGATGAAAGAAAAATTGAAGGTTATGGGGTAGTGTGGGTTATTTTATGATTATATGGGTCGGCACCACATGGAGGGCAGAAGGGCCTGTACTGTGTATGGTTCTATGGTTCTATGATATTGAATTGTATAAGGTTAGGGAAACAAGTAGGGATTTTATGGAAACTATGATGATTAGAGAGGAGGGAGTTTTTTACGGAATATAAAAGCGGATAAATCTCCGAATCCTGACAGGATATTCCGTAGGACTTTGAGGGTATTTACTGCAGAAATAGCAGGGGCTCTGACAGAAATATTTCAAATGTCGTTAGAAACGAGGAAGGCGCCGGAAGATTAGCGTATTGCTCATGTTATTCCATTGCTTGAAAATGGTTCTAAGAGTAAAGCTTGCAATTATAGGCCTGTAGGTTTAACGTCAGTGGTGGGTAAATTAATGGAAAGTATTCTTGGAGGTGGTATATATAATTACCTGGATAGACAGGGTCTGATTAGGAACAGTCAACATGGATTTGTGCGTTGTAGGTCATGTTTGACAAATCTTATTGAATATTTTGAATATGTTACTTGGAAATTTGACGAGGGTAAAGCAGTGGGTATTGTCTCTATGGACTTCAGTAAGGCCTTTGACAAGGTTCCACACGGAAGGATAGTGAGGAAGTTTCAATCGTTAGGTATTAATATTGAAGTAGTAAAATGGATTCAACAGTGACTGGATGGGAGATGCCAGAGTGTAGCGGTGGATAACAGTTTGTCATGTCGGAGGCCAGTGACTAGTAGTGTGCCACAGGGATCTGTACTAGGTCCAATGTTGTTTGTCATATGCATTAATGATCTGGGTGATGAGGTGGTAAACTGGATTAGTAAGTATGCAGATGATACTAAGTTAGGTGGCATTGTGGATAATGAAATAGGTTTTCAGAGTTTCAGAGAGATTTAGGCCAGTTAGGAGAGTGGGCTGAAAGATGGCATATGGAGTTTATGCTCATAAGTGTGAAGTGCTATATTTTGGTAGGACTAATCAAAATAAAACATACATTGAAGAATGCGGTAGAACAGAGTGAGCTAGGAATAATGGTGCATAGTTCGCTGAAGATGGAATCTCACGTGGATAGTGTGCTGAAGAAATCTTTTGGTATGCTGGCCTTTATAAATCAGAGTATTGAGTATAGGGAGTTGGGATGTAATGCTAAAACTGTACAAGGCATTGGTAAGGCCAAATGTGGAGTATTATGTACAGTTCTGGTCACCGAATTATAGGAAAGATATCAACAAAATACAGAGAGTACAGAAAAGATTTACTAGAATGTTACCTGGGTTTCAGTACCTAAGTTACAGAGAAAGGTTGAACAAGTTAGGTCTTTATTGCTTCGAGCGTAGAACGTTGAGGGGAGACTTGACAGAGGTATTTAACATTATGAGGGGGATAGATAGATTTGACGTTGATAGGCTTTTGTCATAGAGGGCTGATCTACTGAGTCAGTGTGGATGGAAGTCAGAAACAGGAAAAGGGCAATAACTCTACTGTCCCAATATCTCTACTATCCCAATTGTAACAGGGATATCGAGAAGCACACAGGTAGACAGATTCTGGAACAGTGCAATAATAATATGGCTGTTGTGATAAGAGATTTTAACTTTCCCAATATTGATTGTCATCTCCTTAGCACAAAAGGTTTAGATGGGGTGGAATTTGTTAGGTTTGTTTAGGAAGGTTTCCTGATTAAATATGTAAATAGGCCAAATAGAGGAGAGTCTGTGATTGATCTGGTAACGGGAAATGAACCTGGTCAGGTGTCAGATCTCTCGGTGGAAGGGCAATTTCGAGGAGTGACCACAACTGTATCTCCTTCACCAGAACGCTGGAGAATGATAGAAGCAGACAATTTGGGAAAATATTTAATTGGGGTAGGAGGAAATGTGATGCTATCAGGTAGGAACTTGACAGCATAAATTGGGAGCAAATGTTCTCAGGAAAATGCACGGCAGAAATATGGCAAATCTTCAGGGAGCATTGGAGTTCTGCATATATATGTTCCATTGAAATAGGGAAAGAATGGTTGAGTTAAAGATCCATGGTGTATAGTGGATGTTGAAAATCTAGTTAAGAAGAAAAGAAAAGCTTACGGAAGGTTCAATAAACTAGGTACGGGTAGAGCTGTAGAAAATTACAAGGTTGCGAGGAAGCAGCTTAAAAATTGAAATACAAGTGCCAGAAGGGGCCATAAGAAGGCCTTGGAGAGCATGGTTAAGGGAAACCCCGAAACATTCTGCAAGTATGTGAAGATTAGGAGGATTAGCCGTGTGAGTATAAGACTAATCAGGTGCGATCGTGGAAACGTAGATTGAGTCGGAGGTGAGAGCGGAGGTACTTAATGAATACTTTGCTCCAGTATTCACCAGGGAAAGTTACCTTGGCAACTGCGGCGATGACTTAGAGTGGACTGAAACATTTGAGCATATAGACATAAAGAAAAGTGATGAGCTGCAGCATGGAAAAGCATTCAGTCAGATAAGTCACCGGGACCAAATAAGATATACCACAGGCTGATGTGCAAAGTGCGGGGGGAGATTGCTGAGCCTCTGGCGATGATGTTTGCATTATCAATATGGACGGGAGAAGTACCGGAGGATTGAATGGTTGAAAATGTTTCTCCCTTCTTGAAGAAAGGGAGTAGGGATTACCAAGGAAAATATAGACCGGTGAGTATGATATCAGTGGTGGGCAAGTTGTTGGAGAAAATTCTAAGAGGCAGGACTTACGAGCATTTTGAGAGACATATTCTGATTGGGAATATTCAGCATGGCTTTGTCAAAGGCACGTCGTCCCTTACGAGCCTGATTGAATTCATTGAGGATGAAACAAAACACATTGATGAAGGTAGAGATGTGGATGTAGTGTATATGGATTTCAGTAAGGCATTTGATAAGGTTCCCCATGCAAGGGTTCCCCATTCAGAATGTAATGAGGCATGGGATGCAAGAGGGCCTTGCTTTGTGGATCCAGTACTGGCTTGCCCACAGAAGGCAAAGGGTGGTCGTAGACACTTCGTATTCCTCATGGAGGTTGGTGACTCGTGGTGCTCTGCAGAAAACCGTTCTTGTCCACCAGCTCCCCCCGCCACCACTCTGATTTTTATAATGACCTGGCTGAAGAAGTATAAGGGGTGAGGGGCTTAGTAACACTGCAGATGACACAAAGGTTGGTGATGTTGTGGATAGTCTGGGGTGTTGTCAGAATTTACAGCGGGGCATTGATAGAATGCAGAATTGGGCTGAGGACTGTCAGATGGACTTCCACCCACATAAGTGTGAAGTGGTTCATTTTGGTAGTTCCAATTTGAAGACAGAATATAATATACCTGAAATGGTAAAACTCATGGCAGTGTGGAGGGTCTGAGGGATCTCGAGGTCCCTGTCAAAAGGACACTCAAAGCTGCCTCGCAAGTTGACAGTGTCGTTAAGAAGGCGTATGGTATGTTGGCATTTATCCACCGTGCGATTGAGTTCAAGAACTGTGTGATAATGTTACAGCTATATAAGTGTTTGGACAGACACGATGGAGTACTGAGCTCAGTTCTGGTTACCTCACTGTAGGAAGGATGTGGATACGATAGAGAGAGTGAAGAAGAGATTGACAAGGAAGTTGCCTGGATTGGAGGGCGGACCTTATGAGAGTAGGCTGCGTGTACTTGGCTTTTTCTCTTTGGAGTGATGGAGGATGAGATGTGATCCGATACAGATGTATAAGATGATAAGGGGCACTGATCGTGTGGATAGCCAGAGACTTTTTCCCAGAGCTGAAATAGCTAACACGAGGGGCATAGTTTTAAGGTGCTTGGAAATCGAAACCGGAAGGACATCAGACGTAAGATTTTTATTTGAACACAGAGAGTGGTGGGTGTGTGGAATGCTCTACCAGTGGCGGTGGTGGAAGCGGATACAATAGGGTCTTTTCAGAGCTTCTTGGATAGGCACATGGGGCTTAGAAAAATAGAGTTCTATGCACTGGGGAAATTCTCGGCAGTTTTTAGAGTAGGTTACATGGTCGGCACATCACTGTAGGCCGAAGGCCTGGAATGTGCTGTTAATTTCTGTATTCTATGTTCTATGTACCATATCCAGGGTGCAGGGAAACTGAGAACAATATTGTCTGAATGTGGACTGCAAAAGCATTAACTGTGGTGACAGAGACGTGAGCAGATTGCAAACCGCCTGATTCATCTATCTGTGGAGCCATAGGTAAATTAACATCTTTGGAATTTGAACTTGGCAATGAGAGAGACTGACCCAGTGTTCTAGTCGTGAATCCTTACGTTTCTGTTCAAGAGCTTCCAATATTCAAATTAAACATAGTCTTCTGTAAGATTAGTAACGTTTACAATATCTGTCTTTCCTTTGCCCTCTCCTCGTAAATGTGGCGTTGAGTGTTCTAACTCAGTCTGAGATTATGAAGCCTTACAATGTCTTGTGCCCATGCACTGCCACAGGCTCCATTTTCACACGCACAATGCGCTTACGGATGTAGTGAGCTTCTGATCCAGCCAATCACAATGTAACTAATTGCAATATTATTTCTCAATATTTTCAGTCCTTTGCACCTTGCTTGCCGCGTCCCACAACTATCAGTTTCTCTATCATAATTCCCATCTCTCACCCTTCCACAGTGTCCATCACATAACACCGACACAAATGAATTCCAGCTTCTCTGGACTGAGATGAATATTTTGTCCCTCATCTCAACCTCACTAACACTGTCTCCTGATGGAATCCCAGGATTATTGAGCTGGAACTTACTCTGGATGACGGTAGCAGTGTTTGCACTGAGGGAGTGCAGATGTGAACAGAGTGGGTTCCATATGCGGCTTTGAGGTTGAACAGACCAGTTTGGAATGTTATCGCCTTTCTGTTTAAATGGATGCTGTGATTGTTTCTCTGTGACGATAACTTCAATGGAGTCCCAATTCCAAAACTGATGACTTGTAGGATTGAGAGAATTTTAAAAGGCGATTTAGGATGAGGGCTGTTCCGGGGTTTGGGCAGCTGTCGGGGAATGATTTCACCTTTCGCAATAAAAAAAAAGGAAAATCTGATTTGCAATCGTCCAGATCGTCGTTTTCTCCACTCTGACTCCGGTGGAGGGGGTGGGGCCTGTCGTTGCAGGAGATGTGTTCCCTTTCAGCAAATACCACAAATTACTGTGTCGTTCCTCATGGCTCAACAACGAGATGAACCTACACAATATCAACCTCTGGTGGCAGCGGTTTCTTCACTTACCTTTCAGCTCTCTGGGAATCTTCAGTACGGGTCGACGGACGGGAACACAACCTGTTCGGATTTAAACAATTTGAGGAATTGCAATGCGTGAAATTATTAAATATGTAGTGCTTGATTCAGAAATTAGATTAATCTCTGATATTAACTCACCATGTTCCTGAATTTCTTTTAGTATTTTGTCCAACTTTGGGACGCCATCCCGCACGTTCACGAGAATTTCCCACATCACCCTCTGGGCGCGGGAGCCTTTCTCCATCACCAGGCTCAGGAGGAGTTTAGAACTGTCCGCCCGCTCTCCCTTATCAGCGAGATCAGAGATTTTCTGTGAAGAGTAACGGTGAACATATTGGGGACTGACAGATTCACACAGAGAATGAGAAGTAAATGATGTGCTCTGTAACGGGATCACACTGAGCAGTCACCCGGACGGGTGCTGAACCTGTCTGGGCATGGACTGTACATTCTGAGTGCAGAGCACACGGAGGGACATTCACCGTGAACCTGGTCCACCAGTCAATGAGATCCTGGCTGGTCTGTGACCGTTTCATTGACGTGTCTCCAAATCCATGAGTAATTCCTCACCGGATTTGACGGTGTAAAATAGAAATCGGAAAATTGATGAAGAAAGAAGTCAGGAGGGTTTTATAACAGAGTGAGCAGTCTCGGAGAAGTTGCAGAAAAGATGATGTGATTCATCTCCTCAGTCCGCCAGTGTCAACATGACAGTGGATTACCGGCTGACACCTGCTGCCTTTCCTTTGCCTTTTCCAGTGGAGGTTTATTCAGTGATTACACATTACAACATGGCAGTATTCCCCGATCCACACTGTTCGCAGTTACAGACTGAAACACAATCATCTCCACCCAGAACAGAACACACTCGAGCTGTTGTGGCATTCACTGATGATGCCCCGGTTCTCACTATCATCCTTCCGTAATGCTGCACGATCTTTCCCAAATGTTACTTCCTGTCATATTTCCATTTAATGCTGCAAGCCCATACAACTGTTTCCTGCTCAACTCACTCTGAACATTGAGCTGCTACCCACCATTCCGCGGGATCTTTTCAATCCTTTCTATCACTGGTTCCAGATTTACATCTTTGAGATTGCATGCATAGTATTTATTTCCCAGTTGTTCATTTATCTAATTTAATATCCGATGAGTCAGAGTTCCGACACTCATCAGTCCTGTGATGTGTGAAAATTCAAACTCATTCTCCCTCCCACTCACCCGATGTTCCTCTCCGCTGAACTGATTCTTGGCGGTTAACGCCTGGCTCACTCTGTGCACCCCTCTTTCCATCGCCTGCTCCAGCCTGTCCCGGTAGAAGTCCGTCAACTGCAGCAGCTGAAAATCATCCCAGCTTGCCAGGAGCTCGGTGATCACTGAACCCGGACCTGTGAAGGAAAATGAGGAGCATTAAAGAAATTAATGACCCCATATTTGGCAGCAACCTTCTCTCTGGAACCTAAAGGTGGTGCGGCAAGTCACCAAACAGAGTCCGAGAAACATATGATAGGTGGAGAGGTGTATGGAGAGGGAGATGTGTGAGTTCCGGTAATGGGGGGAGGGGGAGGGAGAGGTAGGGAGAGACAGATAGGAGAGAGGGAAGGGTGGTGTGGCGACAAATAGAGTGGAGAGCGGGAAGGGAGATGTGGGAAGAGGGAGAGGAGAGGGTGAAGGGACGTGTGGGGAGAGTCAGAGAGGAGACGGGGAAGGTAGAGGTGAGAAGAGATGCAGAACAGATTGTAGTCATTCCACTTGTGACTGTGTTCCCCCAGAGATGCTAACTCTCTCTCTCTCTCGTCACTCTGCTGCTTTCACAAATATTTTGTCAATTTCAGGTGGTGCATTAAACCCAGATACAGAGTCAAGGCAATTCCTCACATACTCTTGACCTTTCCTGATCTTGACATCGCTGGAACTCCTCCACTACCCGCCCGTTCAGCCATGTTGAGGACAGTTGTGATGAGATTTTGCTGCGCTGTAACAAACAGAATTAACAGTAGAGCGTCAAGTATTAATTGAAGTATAAAGGGGAAGACTGTTTTGTTTATAAATAGAACGAAATATTTCCAAAAATCTTGGGCCTATCCACTGAAGACTTGAAACGGCCGAATCTAAGTGCGCCTAAACGTCCATTTTCACACAATACCCATTTCCCCTCTATCCCTGGATTGCAGTCTTTGCCGGGATTCCCTGGAGTATTCACTCCCTATATTGCAGGAAAGTCCCTTTAAAGAACCAATCTTGTGTCCTGGACTGTGAGTGATGTGTCAACAGAATGGCTAGGCAGATTGAGCAGACAGCACCCACTGGTTTGGTCTTCCTAGGATTGGTGGCGCTGAGGTGAGTAATGGAGTATTCTGGGGTGAAACATTTCTGCTGACCAGTGGGATATCTATTCCTTTCATCACTAAGTTCTCGTTGTCTTAGTCACACCTGATTCTCACCGTCCCCTTTCAGCATCGCCTGGCATTGATGCTTCTGGCAATATATGGTTTGAGTCTACATAGAAACACTCTGACCTCCTGAACAATGCATTCCCACCCGTAGCATCGCGGCATCTTGACCTGAAGCACGACATTTTCTCCGGTAGGATTTTAAGATCATTATTAGCGCGTAATCTCCGGTCAAGATTTATTTACGCATTCATCTGTCTGTTCTCAGATAGTTACATGTCACCTTGTTAAACACAATGTAGACCCACCATACATCAAAAACAGCAAGCTGGCAGAAACAGATTGACAATAACTAAAACAAAATGCTCGAATTATTGAGCAAGACAGACGGTACGTTGATACCTCAGATCGAAGACAATGTCATCGAAGCTGAGCCTATCTGTAGCAGCCATGTACCTGTTCTCTCTCTGCCTTGTATTCTGTGTAGCGTATTTATGACTTTCTTATGCTCCGGAGTAAAAGTGAGAGGAATCAGTTACGTATTTGTGCTTTGTTCACACCTGGGAACTAACGGATGTCATATCTTTTATTGTTATCCACTCAAATACACTGGACTCACACTTGGGTACATTTCAGTTTCATCACTACAAGATTGTATGTTTGCTGATTTCTAATAAAGGATCGAATACACCAACCTTTACAGTCACCACTTTTTCAATCGACATTGGAGCTGAGGGCACGTCATACAATTATTACAAATCCGTGGGGGTCGCGTACAATGACAATTTGTTTCGGCTACATTTTCAACAAATGTTTCTCAATCTGACGATTATATTAAATATAAGACCATAAAACGTAGGAGCAGAAGTACGCCATTCGGCCCATCCGGTCTACACGGCCATTCAATCACAGACTGATCTAATTCTTCCAGTCATCCCCACTTCCTTGCCTTCTCCCCGATACACTTTCCTACCTTGGCTAATCAAAAAGCTACCTATCTCTGCCTTAAATACACCCTATGACTTGGCCTGCACAGTCGCTCGTGGCAACAAATTCAATGAAGTTAGCACCCTTTGACTAAAGCAAGTTATTCGCAGCTCTGTTCTAAATGGACCTCCTTCAATCCTGAATTTGTGCCCTCTTGTCCTAGAATCCCCCACCATTGGAAATAACTTTGCCATATCAATCTGCTCAGGCCGCTTAACATTCGGAATTGTTCTATGAGATCTCCCCTGATTCTCCTGAACTGCAGGGAATATAACCCAGCAGCTGCCAGCCGTTCCTCATATGGTAACCCCTTTCAAAAAAAGTAGTCAATATTATAGGTGTAGATGAAGTCACAACTCATGAGAAGCGAGCCATCAGTAGCTTACACCACAGACGATAGGTTGCTGCAGCTGCTGTGCTGTACAAAATGCATTCCAGCCACAGCCCTGCAGACCTTCGCGCCATGTTGCCTTCATCTTATGAGAGACAGCGCATCACACGATCATCACACAATATCTGTGCCTGCTCATGTTGTTTCAATGCCTGGTGCGAGAACCTACACACTGGATAGAAGCTTCCTTCACTGTGCTATCAGAATTTGGAACGGCCTTCCAGATGCTGTGGTTGGAAACATCTGCGACGATGGGGTCCAAGCCTTCAAGAGTCGAGTACACAAACACCTATGATCTCTGGGAGGGAAGTCACAGTCTTCTTCATAATCTATCATGAAGGGGACCGGGATGGCAATGCTTGGCTGTTGGTCGGTGGGGTTAATACCTGACATTCAAGAGCACTTGTGAGTTATCTTCCGGGTGGACTTAGTTCTTAAACTGCTGGAGAACTGTGCGGAAAGAAGAGGTGCTGTTTTCTCCGGCAGGGATTAGGTTTTAGTTCCAAGTGCTCCTGTCACGTTTTGTCACCCTGTAACCTTATCCTTCAATCGCTCTGAATTATGGAGGACAGCATGTGTATAAATGTCTCTCTCCAGCAGACTTCATCATGATCATCATGACTCCAGTATTTCTACTAATTTTTAATGTTTCTTAATTGTACATATGATTTTTTGTATGTTCTATCGCTGAGCAGCAGTGAACTAACTGATTGGCCTATCAGAATTCTCTTTGGAAACTAGTTGACTTGATCAGCATTTCTGATCTGGCCATTGTTCACGATTGCACTAAAAAAAAAGATAGAAATTACATGCCAAAAGAGCGATGTTGCAATAGCCATGGAAGATTTCAATATGCAGGTAAGTTAGAAAATTAGTTTGGTGCTGGATCGCAAGAGGGGGAAATTATAGAAATCCTACGTGATGGCTTTTAGAGCAGTTCGTGGTTAAGCCCAGTCGGGGATCAGCTATTCTGTATTGAGTGTTCTATAATGAACCAGAATCGATTAGAGAACTTCAGGTAAAGGAACGCTGTGGAGAAAGTGATCATAATATGATTGAATTCACACTGAAATCTGAGAAGGAGAGGCTCAAGTCTGATGTATCAGTGTTACGATGGAGTAAAGGGAATTACAGAAGCATGAGAGAGGAGTTGGCCAGAATGGATTGGAACAGAACACGGCAGGGATAACGGAGGAGCAGCAATGGCTGGAATTTCCGTAAGCAATTCGAAAGGCACAGGATATATACATCCCAAAGATGGAAAAATCAAGTCAAGTCAAGTCAAGTCAAGTCAAGTCAAGTCAAGTCACTTTTTATTGTCATTTCACAGTACACGGTAAAAACGAGACAACTTTCTTTAGGGCAATGGTGTTATATGCAACAGTACAAAAACTAGACTGAACTACGTAAAAAAGCAACACAGAAAAGAAAAGTACACGAGACTCCAGTCCTACCCAGGACAGCATGAAGTGGACAAAACAATGCAAACTTTACAATAAATAATAAATAAGACAATAGGCACAGTAGAGGGCAGTAAGCTGGTGTCAGTCCAGACTCTGGGTATTGAGGAGTCTGATGGCCTGGGAGAAGAAACTGTTGCATAGTCTGGGCGTGACAGCGTGAAACCCTGTCTGACAAATCTGTTGGAATTCTTTGAAGAAATATCAAGCCGGATATACAAAGGTGATGTGTGTACTTGACTTTTGGAAAGGCCTGTGACGAGGTGCCACACTTGAGGCTGCTTACCAAGCTACGAGCCCATGGTATTACAGGAAACATTCTTTCATGGATAAATCAGTGCTTGATTGGCAGGAGGTCTTATAGAAATGAGGCTTCCCTAGAGGTGGAGGAAAGAGGACACAGACAGGTGGAACTGGCTGAGGGAAGACATGATTTGTCAGGTCTGAAAACGAGCTGAATGTACCATAACCTTCAGACTGAATTAGGAAACCGTTCTGAGGGTATTTGAAATGTCAGAAGCAGGGGAGATGTGGTCGCATGTGTTGAGAGCAGGGGTTGTGTCAGACCCTCGGTGAGACGTTCAAGTTACAACGTGCAGGGGTGAAAGCACAGTGTTTAGTGCCGGATTTAATCACTGATTCTGATACAGTAAGACGGTTAGTTTTGCAGTAAGGAAGCAACGTTGATGGCAGAAGACACAGGGTCTTCACCAATTGCCAGTTGTTTAACAGAATTGAACAACTTGTATGTTTTCTTGACAGTAACAGATATTCGCAGTGGTGTGAAGGGGTGCACTCTAACTTATTTCACTTTGCAGAGGGGTGTGGAGTTTTGAAATCAATGCCTTGTGGTGTCCCTATCGTTCATTTAGAATGTCCGGATGGTTGGGTCACCTTTGGCCGGCCATAACTGTTCGGACCATCCACTCACTGTCTACACTGGTCCCATTTATCAGCACTTGGTTTATTGCAGACTGTATCTCAGCAGTTTCAATGCTCAGAAGGATTATTCCCTGGCTCCCTTCTTGAATGATGGATCAACATGAGGTACTCACCAGTTTACCAGGAGTTTGCTTGTGGCTAGATAGGACCCAAGGATATTAGTCAAGACCCCATCAGTCTCTTCACTTGCCTCTATCTGTAACGTGGTATGTATCCCATCAGGTCCTGGAGACCTTTATGCATTTTAAGAGACCGAACACTGCCTCCTCCTTTATTTCAGAACGCCCGAGTATAACAGTACTGATAATGCTGATCTCCCTATCCTCCGTGACTTTCTCCTTGGTAAATACTGATGTAAGGTACTTATTAACGACCCACACACATTTTCGAGGACTCTGTTTAATTCAACCTTCCTGAGCTTTCCTTTTCCTGATTGACTAAATTCAACACTTCTCTCCACATTTAAGGTTCTCTTACACTGCCAATATCATCATTTCTTTGTATAGGAAAGTACCCGTCCTATACTCCGTGCAGATACACAATAAACACCTTCTACATGTCAGATGTGGACTTGCCATAAACAGTTGTTTCCAATTAACTCTCCCTCTTTTCCTTCCTTATGAACTCGTAATTTCCCCGGATCCATTTCATTACCTTCCCAGAATGTCTACACTTCCCTTCTCTATAGTTCTCTTAAACTTAAGGAGTGCTGCCCTAACCGTTCA
This sequence comes from Hemitrygon akajei, assembly GCF_048418815.1. NCBI lineage: Eukaryota > Metazoa > Chordata > Chondrichthyes > Myliobatiformes > Dasyatidae > Hemitrygon > Hemitrygon akajei. The sequence goes on from NW_027332015.1 coordinate 25,822, forward strand.
CCCACCGAATGATCGGGTATCTAGCTAGCATAATTACCCAGCACCTGCTATCTACATACTGATTTAAGATATGCACCATACTTGCACACAAAAATACACAGAAGTAAAAAAAGAGAAAAAAAGTATCCGTAAATCTACGCGATCTTCTGGACAATATTGAACTGGTAGAAATTCTGGAAATACTATTGTGACAAGGGGGGTAATAAAACACCATAACATTTCCCCTTGTGGTCTCTGTTCTTAACTGGTGCGGGAGGAGATTGCTGAGCCTCTGGCGATCCTCAATATGGACGGGAGAAGTACCGGTCGATTGAATGGTTGAAAATGCTGCTCCCTTGTTGAAGAAAGGGAGTAGGGATTACCAAGGATAATATAGACCAGTGAGTATGATATCAGTGGTGGGCAAGTTGTTGCAGAACATTCTGAGAGGCAGGGTTTATGAGCATTTTCAGAGACATAATCTGTTTGAGGATATTCAGCATGGCTTTTTCAAGGGCCTGATTGAATTCTTTGAGGGTGTAACAGAACACATTGATGAAGGTACAGCAGTGGATGTGGTGCATATGGATTTCAGTAAGGCATTTGATAAGGTTCCTCATGCAAGGGTTCCCCATTCAAAAAGTAATGAGACATGGGATGCAAGGGGGCCTTGTTTTGCGGATCCAGTATTGGCTTGCCCACAGAAGACAAAGGGTGGTCGTAGACACCTCGTATTCCGCATGGCCGTTGGTGACTCGTGGTGCTCTGCAGAAAACCGTTCTTGCCCCCTCCCGCCGCCACCACTCTGATTTTTATAATGACCTGGCTGAAGAAGTATAAGGGGTGAGGGGCTTAGTAACACTGCAGATGACACAAAGTTTGGTGATGTTGTGGATAGTCTGAGGTGTTGTCGGAATTTACAGCGAGACATTGATAGGTTGCAGAACTGGGCTGAGAATTGTCAGATGGATTTCCACCCACATAAGTGTGAAGTGGTTCATTTTGGGGGGTCAAGTTTGAAGACAGAATATAATATACCTGTAAATGGTAAGAATCATGGCAGTGTGGAGGCTCTGAGAATCTTGGGGTCCGTGTCAACAGGACATTCACAGCTGCCTCGCAGGTTGACAGTGTTGTTAAGAAGGCGTATGGTATGTTGGCATTCATACACCGTGGGATTGAGCTCAAGAGCTGTGCGGTAATGTTACAGCTATAAAAGAGCTTGGTCAGACACCATGGAGTACTGAGTCCAGTTCTGGTTACCTCACTGTAGGAAGGATGTGGATACTATAGAGAGAGTGCAGAGGAAATTGACAAGGATGGTTTATGGATTGGAGGGCGGACCTTATGAGAGTAGGCTGCGTGTAATTGGCCTATTCTCCCTGGAGTGAGGGAGGATGAGAGGTGATCCGATAGAAGTGTATAAGATGATAAGGGACATTGATCGTGTGGATAGCCAGAGGCTTTTTCCCAGAGCTGAAATAGCTAACGCGAGTGGCATAGTTTTAAGGTGCTTGGAAATCGAAACCGAAAGGACATCAGGGGTAAGATTTTTATTTGAACACAGAGTGTGGTGGGTGTGTGGAATGCACTGCCAGTAACGGTGGTGGAGGCGGACACGACAGGGTCGTTTAAGAGCCTCTTGGATAGGCACATGGAGCTTAGAAAAATAGAGTTCTACGCACTGGGGAAATTCTCGGCAGTTTTTAGAGTAGGTTAAATGGTCGGCACATCACTGTAGGCCGAAGGCCTGGAATGTGCTGTTAATTTCTGTATTCTATGTTCTATGTCCCATATCCAGGGTGCAGGGAAACTGAGAGCAATATTGTCTGAATGTGGACTGCAAAAGCATTAACTGTGGTGACAGAGACGTGAGCAGATTGCAAACCGCCTGATTCATCTATCTGTGGAGCCATCGGTAAATTAACATCTTTGGAATTTGAACTTGGCAATGAGAGAGACTGACCCAGTGTTCTGGTTGAGATTCCTTACGTTTCTGTTCAAGAGCTTCAAATATTCAAAATAAACAGGGGCTACTGCAAGATTAGTAACTGTTGCAATATCTGTCTCTCCTTTGCCCTCTCCTCGTAAATGTGCGGTTGAGTGATTCAACTCAGTCTGCGATTATGAAGCCTTAAAATCACTTGCGCCCATGGACTGCCCCTGGCTCCATTTTCACAGACACAATGCGCTTTCGGATGTAGTGAGTTTCTGATCCAGCCGATCACAATGTAACTAATTGCAATATTATTTCTCAATATTTTCAGTCCTTTGCACCTTCCTTGCCGCGGTCATACAACTATCAGTTTCTCTATCCTAATTCCCATCTCTCACCCTTCCACAGTGTCCATCACACAACACCGACACATATGAATTCCAGCTTTTCTGGACTGAGATGAATATTTTGTGCCCCATCTCAACCTCACTAACACTGTCTCCTGATGGACTTCCCAGGATTATTGAGCTGGAACTTACTCTGGATAACTGTAGCAGTGTCTGCACTGAGGGAGTGCAGATGCGAACAGAGTGGGTTCCATATGCTACTTTGGGGTTGAACAGACCAGTTTGGAATGTTACTGCCCCACTGTTTAAATGGATGCTGTCATTGTTTTCTCTGTGCCGAGAACTTCAATGGACTCCCAACTCTAAAACTGTTGACTTGTAGGATTGAGGGATTTTTGAAAAGTGATTTAGGATGAGGGCTGTTCCGGGGTTTGGGTGGCTGTAGGGGAATGATTTCAACTTTCGCAATTATAAAAAAGGAAATTATGTTTCTCACTCCCCCAGATCGTCACTTTCTCCACTCTGATTCCGGTGAGGGGGACTTGTCGTTGCAGGACCCAGAGAGGTTTGTTCACTTTCAGCAAATACCACAACTTTCTGTGTTTTGTTTCATAATGTCAAAATATCATAAGGTATAGGACCAGAAATATGTCATTCGGTCCATTGAGTCTGCTCCGCCATTCAATCACGGGCTGCTCTAATTCTTCCACTCATCCCCACTTCCCTGTTTTCACCCCATGCCCTTTGATGCCCTGGCTAATCAAGAACCTATCTGTCTGCCTTAAATACACCCAATGAGATGGCGTCCACAGCCGCTAGAGGCAACAAATTCCATAGATTTACCACCCTATGATTAAAGTAATTTCTCCGCATCTCAGTTCTAAATGGACGTCCTTCTATCCTGAAGTTGGGCTCTCTTGTCCTAGAATCCCTTATCATGGGAATCATTCTAATGCATCTTCTCTGAACCGGCTCCAATGTCAGTATATCCTTTATAAAATAAGGAGCCTAAAACTTCACTCAGTACTCCAAGTGTGATCTCACTGGTGCCTTAAGAGCCTCAACATTACATCCCAGCTCTTATATTCTATACCTCAAGACATAAATGCAAACATTGCATTCGTCTACTTCACAACCGACTCAACCTGGAGGTTAACCTTTAAGGTATCTTGCACAAGTCCATTTGCATCTCCGAATTTTGAATTCTGTCCCCATCTAAACAACAATCTGATGTTTATTTCTTCTACCAAAATGCAGGATCATACAGTTTCCAACATTGTATTTCATTTGCCACGTCTTTGCCCAATCCTCTGAACTATCTAAGTCTCTCTGCAGGCTCTCTGTTTTCTCGGCAGTACCCGCTCCTCCACCTATCTTTATATCATCGGCAAATTTAGCCACAAATCCATTAAAACCGTAGCCCAAATCATAGACATACATCGTAAAAAACAACGGTCCCAGCACCGTCCCCTGTGGAACTCCACTGGTAACCGGCAGCCAGCCAGTATACGATCCCTTTATTCCCACTCTGTTTTCTGCCGAACAGCCAATGTTCCACCCACGTTTGTAACTTCCGTGTATTTCCATGGGCTCTTATCTTCCGAAAAAGCCTCATGTGCGGCACCTTGTCAAAGGCCTTCTGAAAGTCCAAGTACACCACTTCTACTGCATCTCCTTTATTTACCCTGCATGTAATTTCCTCAAAGAATTGCAGTAGGGTTATCTGGCAGGATTTTCCTTTCAGAAAACCATGCGAGCTTTGGCCTTTCTTGTCATGAGTCTCCAGGTACTCTGTAATCTCATCCCTAATAATCTATTCCAACAACTTCCCAACCACAGATCCATAGTTTCCTTTTTTCTGCCTCCCACCCTTCTTAATTAGCAACATTTGCAATTTTCCAGTCATCCGGTACAATGCCAGAATCTGTAGATTCTTGAAAGATCATCGTAAGTCACTCCACAATCTCTCCAGCTACTTCCTTCAGGACCCGAGTGTGCATTCCATCAGGTCGAGGACATTTATCCACCAAACTTCCAGCAACCGTTTTCCATGCGTCTCACTCTGTCATGTTGCCTACATTTACTTGGTCAAAACCCCGTGGCTGAACAACGAGATGAACCTACACAATATCAACCTCTGGTGGAACAGCGGTTTCTTCACTTACCTTTCAGCTCTCTGGGAATCTTCGGTACGGGTCGATGGACCGGAACACAACCTGTTCGGATTTAAACAATTTGGGGAATTTAAATTCGTGCAATTATTAACTATGTAGAGCTTCAATCTTAAATTAGATTAATCAATGATATTAACTCACCATGTTCCTGAATTTCTTTTAGTATTTTGTCCAACTTTGGGACGCCATCCCGCACGTTCACGAAAATTTCCCACATCACCCTCTGGGCGCGGGAGCCTTTCTCCATCACCAGGCTCAGGAGGAGTTTAGAACTGTCCGCCCGCTCTCCCTTATCAGCGAGATCAGAAATTTTCTGTGAAGAGTAACAGTGAACATATTGGGGACTGACAGATTCACACAGAGAATGAGAAGTAAATGATGTGCTCTGTAACGGGATCACACTGAGCAGTCACCCGGACGGGTGCTGATCCTGTCTGGACATGGACTGTTCATTCTGAGTGCAGAGCACACGGAGGGACATTCACCGTGAACCTGGTCCAGCAGTCAATGAGACCCTGGCTGGTCTGTGACCGCTTCATTGACGTGGCTCCAAATCCATAAATAATTCCTCACCGGATTTGACGGTGCAAAACAGAAATCAGAAAATAGCGATCACAGATGAAGAAAGAATTCAGGAAGGTTTTTAATACAGAGTGAGCAGTCACAGGGAATTTGCAGAAAAGATGATGTGATTCATCTCCTCAAGTTCGCCGGTGTCCAACATGACAGCGGATTACCGGCTGACACCTGATGCCTTTCCTTTGCCTTTTCCAGTGGAGGTTTATTCAGTGATTACACATTACAACATGGCAGTAATCCCCAATCCACACTGTTTGCAATTACAGATTCTAACACAAACATCTCCACCCTAAACAGAACACACTCGAGCTCCTGTGGCATTCACTGATGATGTCCCCGTACTCACTATCAACCTTCCGTAATGCTGCACGATCTTTCCAAAATGGTACTTCCTGTCATATTTCCATTTAATACTGTAAGCCCACACAACTGTTACCTGCTCAACTCACTCTGAACATTGAGCAGCCACCCACCAGTCCGCGGGGTCTTTTCACCCCTTTCCATCACTGGTTCAGATTCACATGTTTGTGATTGTATGTACAGTATTTATTTCACAGTTGTTCGTTTATCTAATTTATTATCCGGTGAGTGAGAGTTCCGACACCCATCAGTCCTGTGATGTGTGAAAATTCAAACCCATTCTCCCTGCCACTCACCCGATGTTCCTTTACACTGAACTGATTCTCGGCCGTTAACGCCTGGCTGACTCTGTGCACCCCTCTTTCCATCGCCTGCTCCAGCCTCTCCCGGTAGAAGTCCGTCAGCTGCAGCAGCTGGAAATCGTCCCAGCTTGCCAGGAGCTCGGTGATCACTGAGCTTGGACCTGTGACGGAAAATGAGGAGCATTAAAGAAATTACTGACTCCATATTGGGCAGTAACTTGCTCTCTGGAACCTAAAGGTGGTGCGGCAAGTCACCAAACACCGTCCGAAATACCTACGGTAGGTGGAGAGGGGAATGGATAGGCAGAAGTGAGAGTTCCGGTAGTGGGGGGGCGGGGGAAGGGATGGCTGGGGAGAGACGCGGAGGAGAACGTGAAGTCTGGGGTGGGGGCAGATAGAGTGGAGAGCGGAAAGGGAGGGGTGGAGAGAGGGAGAGGAGAGGGGGAAGGTAGGGGTGAGGAGAGATGCAGCGCAGATTGTACTCTTTTCACTTGTGACTGTGTTCCCCTAGAGATGTTAACTCTCTCTCTCTCTCATCTCTGTGTTGCTTTCACAAATATTTTGTGAACTGCAGGTGGTGCATTAAACCCAGATACAGAGTCAAGGCAATTGCCGACATACCCGTGACCTTTCCTGATCTTGACATCACTGGAACTCCTCCACTACCCGTCCGTTCAGCCATGTTGAGGACAGTTGTGATGAGATTTTGCTGAGCTGTAACAAACAGAATTAACAGTAGAGCGTCAAGCATTAATTGAAGTATAAAGGGGAAGACGGTTTTGTTTATAAATAGAACGACACCCTTCCAAACATCTTGGGCCTATCCACTGAAGACTTAAAACGGCCGAATCTACATGCGCCCCAACACTCATAGTCACACAATACACATTTCCCCTTTATTCCTGGATTGTACACCTTTCTGGGATTCCCTGGTGTATCTGCTCGCTCTATTGCAGGCAACTCCCTTTAAAGAACCAATCTTGTGTACCGGACTGTGTGTGATTTGTCAACAGATGGTGCGGCAGATTGAGCAGACAGCACCCACTGCTTTTGTCCCCCTACCACTGGTGGCGCTGTGGTGCGTAATGGACAATTGTGGGGTGAAACATTTCTGCTGACCAGTGGGATATCTATTCATCTCATCACTGAGTTATAGTTGTCTCAGTCACACCTGATTCCCACTGTCCCCTTTCAGCGTCGCCTGTCATTGATACCTATGGCAATATATGGTTTGAGTCTACACAGAAACACTCTGACCTCCTGAACAATGCAGTTCCACCCATAGCATCGCGGCATCTTGACCAGAAGCACGACATTTTCTACGGCAGGATTTTAAGATCATTATTAGCAACTAATCTCTGGACAAGGTTTATTTACGCATTCATCTGTCTGTTCTCAGATAATTACATGTCACCTTGTTAAACACAATGTAGACCCACCATACATCAAAAACAGCAAGCTGGCAAAAACAGATTGACAATAACTAAAACAAAATGCTCGAATTATTGAGCAAGTTAGACGGTACGTTGATACCTCAGATCGAAGACAGCGTAATCGAAGCTGAGCCTATCTCTAGCAGCCATGTATCTGTTCTCTGTCTGCGTTGTATTCTGTGTAGCGTATTTATAACTTTCTTATGCTCCGAGGTAAAAGTGAGAGGAATCAGTTACGTATTTGTGCTTTGTTCACACCTGGGAACTAACGGATGTCATATCTTTTATTGTTATCCACTCAAATACACTGAACTCACACTTGGGCACACTTCAGTTTCATCGCTACAAGATTCTATGTTTGTTGATTTCTAATAAAGGATCGAATACACCAACCTTTACAGTCACCCACTTTTACAATCAACATTGGAGCTGAGGGCACGTCATACAATTATTACAAATCCGTGGGAGTCGCCAACAATGACAATTTGTTTCGGCTACATTTTCAACAAATGTTTCTCAATCTGACGATTATTTTAAATATAATACCATAAGACAGAGGAGCAGAAGCTCGGCCCATCCGGTCTGCTCCGTCATTCAATCAAAGACTGATCTAATTCTTCCAGTTATCCCCACTCCCTTGCCTTCTCCCCCATACCCTTTCCTGCCTTGGCTAATCAAAAAGCTACCTATCACTGCCTTAAATACACCCAATGACCTGGCCTGCACAGTCGCTTGTGGCAACAAATTCAATGAAGTTACCATCCTTTGACTAAAGCAAGTTATTCGCATTTCTGTTCTAAATGGACGTCCTTCAATCCTGAATTTGTGCCCTCTTGTCCTAGAATCCCCCACCATTGGAAATAACTTTGCCATATCAATCTGCTCAGGCCGCTTAACATTCGGAATTGTCCTATGAGATCTCCCCTGATTCTCCTGAACTGCAGGGAATATAACGCAAAAGCTGCCAGCCGTTCCTCATACGGTCACATTTTTCAAAGAAAGGAAGTCATGATTATAGGTGTAGATGAAGTCACAACTCATGAGAAGCGAGCCAGCAGTAGCTTACACCACAGACGACAGGTTGCTGCAGCTGCTGTGCTGTAGAAAATGCACTCCAGCCACAGCCCTGCAGACCTTCACGCCATGTTGCCTTCAACTTATGAGAGACAGCGCATTACACGATCAAGTTTATCTGTGCCTGCTCATGCTGTTTCTATGCCTGGTGTGAGAACCTACACACTGGATAGAAGCTTCCTTCACTGTGCTATCAGAATTTGGAACGGCCTTCCAGATGCTGTGGTTGGAAACATCTGCGACGACGGGGTCCAAACCTTCAAGCTTCGAGTGCACAAACACCTATCATCTCTGGGAGGGAAGTCACGGGCTTCTTCATAATCTATCATGAAGGGGACCGGGATGGCAATGATTGGCTGTTGGTAGGTGGGGGTAATACCTGACTTTCAAGAGCACTTGTGAGTTATCTTCCGGGTGGACTTAGTCCTTAAACTGCTGGAGAACAGTGCGGAAAGAACAGGTGCTGTTTTCTCCCGGTAGGGATTAGTTTTCAGTTCCAAGTGCTCCTGCCCCGTTTTGTCACCCTGTAACCTTATCCTTCAATCGCTCTGAATTATGGAGGACAGCGTGTGTATAAATGCCTCTCTCCTGCAGACTTCATCATGATCATCATGCCTCCAGTATTTCTACTAATTTTTAATGTTTCTTAATTGTACATATGATTTTTTATGTTCTTTCTCTGAGCAGCAGTGAACCATCTTATTGGCCTATCAAATTTCTCTTTGGGAACTAGTTAACTTGATCAGCATTTCTGATCTGGCCATTGTTCACGATTGCACTAAAAAAAGGTAGAAAATGCTTGCCAAAAGAGCGATGTTGCAATAGCCATGAAAGATTTCCATATGCAGGTAAATTAGAAAATTAGTTTGGTGCCGTGTCACAAGAGGGGGAAATTATAGAAATCCTATGTGATGGCTTTTAGAGCAGTTCGTGGTTAAGCCCAGTCGGGGATCAGCTATTCTGTATTGAGTGTTGTGTAATGAACCAGACTTGATTAGAGAGATTCATGAAAAAGACCCCTGAGGAGAAAGTGATCATAATATGATTGAATTCACACTGAAATATGAGAAGGAGAGGCTCAAGTCTGATGTTTCAGTGTTACGATGGAGTAAAGGGAATTACAGAAGCATGAGAGAGGAGTTGGCCTGAATGGATTGGAACAGAACACGGCAGGGATAACGGAGGAGCAGCAATGTCTGGAATTTCCGTAAGCAATTCGAAAGGCACAGGATATATACATCCCAAAGATGGAGAAATCAAGTCAAGTCAAGTCAAGTCAAGTCACTTTTTATTGTCATTTCACAGTACACGGTAAAAACGAGACAACTTTTTTTAGGACAATGGTGTTATATGCAACAGTACAAAAACTAGACTGAACTACGTAAAAAAGCAACACAGAAAAGAAAACTACACGAGACTACAGTCCTACCCAGGACAGCATGAAGAGGACAAAACAATGCAAACTTTACAATAAATAATAAATAAGACAATAGGCACAGTAGAGGGCAGTAAGCTGGTGTCAGTCCAGACTCTGGGTATTGAGGAGTCTGATGGCCTGGGAGAAGAAACTGTTACATAGTCTGGGTGTGACAGCCTGAATGCTTCGGTGCCTTTTCCCAGACGGCAGGAGGGAGAAGAGTTTGTGTGAGAGGTGCTAATATTCTAAAGTAAAGATAATACAAACGTGTCTGACAAGAGAAGTCAAACTCAACATAAAAGACAAAGACAGCGCATGCAACAGAGCAAACAGTTAGAGGACTGGGTTTTTTAGAACCAACAGAAGGCAACTGAAAAAAGACATTAAGGAGGTAAAGATGAAATATGAAAGTTAGCTTGACAATAATATTAAAGAGGATACCAAAAGCTTCTTCAGATATATGAAGTGTGAAGTGGAGGTGAGAGTGGATATCGGATCGCTGGAAAACGATGCTGGAGGGGTTGCAATGGGGAACAACAAAACGGTGGGAGAACTTAATAAGTATTTTGCGTCTCTCTTCACTGTGGAAGACACCAGCAGTGTGGTGGAAGTTCCAGGTGTCGCTGTCATGAATTGCGGAACTAGACAGAAGGCTTTTGGGAAACTGAAAGGTCTGAAGGTAGATACAATACTCGGACCAGATGGTGCATACCTCACAGTTCAGAAAATGGAGGCTGAAGAGATTTTGGAGGCATAAAAGACCTTTCAAAAGTCACAAGATTCAGGAATGATTCCGGAAGACTGTAACATTACAAATGTCACTCCAGTTTTCAAGTTGGGGAAGAGGCGGAAGTAAGGTGACTATAGGCCAGTCAGCCTGACCTCAGTGATTGGGACGATTGAGTCCATTATTAAGGATGAGGTCTCAGGGTACTTGGAGACAAATGATAAAATAGGCCGGAGTCAGCATGGTTTCCTCAAGGGAAACCCTGTCTGACAAATCTGTTGGAATTCTTTGAAGAAATATCAAGCCGGATATACAAAGGTGATGTGTGTACTTGACTTTTGGAAAGGCCTGTGACGAGGTGCCACACTTGAGGCTGCTTACCAAGCTACGAGCCCATGGTATTACAGGAAACATTCTTTCATGGATAAATCAGTGCTTGATTGGCGTGAGGTCTTATGGTCTTATAGAAATGAGACTTCCCTAGAGGTGGAGGAAAGAGGACACAGACAGGTGGAACTGGCTGATGGAAGACATGATTTCTCAGGTCTGAGAATGAGATGAATGTACCATAACCTTCAGACTATCAGAAAACCATTCTGAGGGCATTTGAAATGTCAGAAGCAGGGGAGATGTGGTCGCATGTGTTGAGAGCAGGGGTTGTGTCTCCATTAGACCTTCAGTGAGATGTTCAAGTTACAATGTGCAGGGATGAAAGCACAGTGTTCGGGGTCTGATCTAATCACTGATCCTGATACAGTAAGACGGTTAGTTTTGCAGTAAAGAAGCAACGTTAATGGCAGAAGACACAGCATCTTCACCAATTACCAGTTGTTTAACAGAATTGACCAATTTGTATGTTTCCTTGACAGAAACAAATATTCGCAGTGGTGTGAAGGGGTGCAGTCTAATTTATTTCACTTTGGAGTGGGGTGTGGAGTTTTTAAATCAATGCCTTGTGGTGCCCCTATCGTTCATTTAGAATGTTCGGATGGTTCGGTCACCTTTGACCGGCCATAACTGTTCGGGCCATCCACTCTCTGACTACACTGGTCCCATTTATCAGCACTTGGTTCATTGCCGACTGTATCTCGGCAGTTTCAATGCTCATAAGGATTATTCCCTGGCTCCCTTCTTGAATGATGGATCAACATGAGGTACTCACCAGTTTACCGGGAGTTTGCCTGTGCCTAGGTAGGACCCAAGGATATTAGTCAAGACCCCAGCAATCTCTTCACTTGCATCTCCCTGTAACTTGGTGTGTATCCCATCAGGTCCTGAAGACCTATACGCCTTAATGCACTTTAAGAGACCCAACACTGCCTCCTCCTTTATTTCAGAATGCCCGAGCATACTAGTACTCTCGGCACTGGTCTCCCTATCCTCCATGTCTTTCTCCTTGGTAAATACTGATGTAAGTTACTCATTAAGGACCACACACACATTCTCGGGGGCTCTGTTTGATTCGACCTGCCTGAGCTTTACATACTTTTCCTTTTCCTGCTTGACTAAATTCATCACTTCTCTCCACATTACTTAAGGTTCTCTTACGCTGCCAATCTCGTCATTTCTTTGTATAGGAATGTACCCGTCCTATACTCCGTGCAGATGGACTAAAAACACCCTCTACATGTCAGATGTGGACTTGCCAGAAACAGTTGTTTCCCATTAACTCTCCCTGATTCCCTCCTTATGGACTCGTAATTTACCCTGATCCAATTCATTACCTTCCCGCAAAGTCTACACCTCCCTTCTCTATAGTTCTCTTAAACTTAAGGAGTTCTGCCCTAACCGTTCACCCACCAAATGGTCGGGTACCTAGCTAGCTTAATTACCCAGCTCCTGCTATCTACATACTGATTTAAGATGTCATCCTAGAGAGCAAAAATAGTTGAAGACAGAGAATCGGGGAGCTTTTAACATTCAAAAGAAGGCAATTAAAACAGAAATAAGCAGAGAAACGGTGAAATATGAATATAAGCTAGCCAGTATTTTAAAACAGGACCAAAATAATGTATCATAATGAAGCAGAATAATGTGCCACATTCAACCGCTAATAAAATGCCTAAAATCTAAAATGGTCAGGTCTCCGATGTTCCCACTAATTACTATTTTTGCATCTGCGTGGATCCATCATTGATCTGAGCAGGAAATTTCCACACGGCCTGAAAAAAGCGCGGCATCTCGGAAATGTTCTTTTTTGTAATGCGCATCTATTAATATTTAGAACGGACTGACAAAAAAAGCATGCTTTTGACTTTATCTATTACTGGATGGATAAGATAAAATACAGTACAACAAAGAAAAACTCCCATGTTTCATGAACCTTTTTCCATCTGCGTTCAAATCCAACTGCACTGCAGCAAAGTCTCCGTGACGGGAGCGTTTTATTTTCAGCGCAGTCGCACATCGGCGCAGCTCACAGGGAATAGTCACAGTCTCTCTCTCTCTCTCTCTCTCTCTCTCTCTCAAGGTTTCCCCAAACTTATAAATGTTGCGTCCACTGCCTTCCAACCTGATGCTGGAAACAGGAAAATCGCAGAAATCAGCACAAAATCTCACCCATGTTCATATTGGAGATAGGTGTGGGCCCATCTAAATGGTAAATGCACTAGATGGCCGTTTTATCAGGTACAACTGTACACCAGCTCATTAATGGGAATCTGTTAATCGCGTGGCAGCAATTCAAAGCATAAAACCATGCAGACATGGTCAAGGGGTTCAGTTGTTATTCAGGCCAAACATGCAAATCTGGAATAAATATGTGACCTTGACCATGGAATGATTGCTGGTGCCAAACAGGGCGGCGTGAGCATTACGGACACTTATCATCTCCTGGGACTTTCACGCACAATTCGCTCGGTCTACTGCGAATGGTGCGTAAACAAAACGAAAGAAAAGGTGAGCAGCAGTTCTGGGGGGTGAAAACGCCTTGTTAATGGGAGAGATCAAGGAGATTGGCCAGGCGGATTAAATCCGACAGGAAGGCGACAGTAACTTAAGTAACCATGCTCTCCAAAAGCGGGGGTGCGGAAGAGTGTCACCGAACGCCGAGCATTGGATTTGGACGGGGTTCAGCCGCAGTAAAACCGAACATACACTCAATGGCCACATTATTATGTACAGGGGTGGATAAGAAGTGCCCACTGAGTGTAGACGTCCAGACTTTTATCAACTTCCAATGAGGTTTACTACAGGATTTTTTTTTAAAATTTCACTACCGTCTTTGCACACAAAAATAATAAAAAAAAAACAAACACGTATCCGTAAATCCAGGCGATCTTCTGGGCAATATTGAACTGGCAGAAACTCTAGAAATACTACTGTGACAAGTGCGGTAATAAAACACCACAATATTTCCCCTTGTGGTCTCTGTTCTTACCTGGTGCTGGACTCCTGAGTCTGTTTCCAGCGAATCCGAGCATCTGAATGTTATGTGCCCAACAGTAAGTGAACTCACCCGGAGCAATGTTCAGTTGATAACACGCTCATAAACATGAACTTCAGTCTATTCAGCTTGTAACGCCACACCCTGTTCCACAAAGCTTGTGTTAAACCTCACAAAGTCTCATTTTGGTTGAATGTTTTCCGAACATGTGCATCGAGCCAGAATTACTACTTCAGTACGCATGCAGTGATTATGTTTCTCTCGAAATTTTCATCTGCTCCGCATCCCGGTTCGCTTCTGTTGGTGTCGTCGCTTTGATTTATAATTCACCTTCGAACCAGTTTATTATCAGATTGTAAACTGCAGCGACAACTCAGGGCAAAGATCGCTGCGGGTTTATAGCTCTGAGATAACAGAGGAAAGGGCGCTGTGAACTCTGAGGAAATATTTGGAGTATTGCTTTCCCTTTCCCAAGATTTATCTGTGCCCCTGCCGCTCCTCTTTCCCTTTGAGGAAGAGAATTCCAAAGACACACTAGCTCCACCTCACAAAAATAATCTCGTCTCCCTACAACAGTAAACATGCACTCCGCATTCCTGACAAGATACCGCGTGATGTTCACTGTCACCAGCAATGACTCAATTAATTGATCAAATCACCAGTGGATAAAATCTGCTCTCCTTCTTCTGAATAACAGCGAATGCAATCAACTTCCTGTCTTTATCTAATACCGGTGAATGCAGTCAAATGCCCCCATTTATCCAGTACCCGAGGATAAAATCAGTTGGTGACACGCTCATAAACCCGCACTTCAGTCTATTCAGCATGTAACGCCACACCCTGTTCCTCAACACTTAGGTTAAACCACACAAAGACTCATTTTCCCTGAACAGGACTCTCTCACAAGTGGTCCAAGACAAAATTAATACGTCAGTGTGCGATGCAATGATGATCTTTCTCCAGAAAATTTGATCCGCTCCAGAGAGGAATCACAAACCGAATCCTGGCACAGTTCAGTTGGTGTCGTCGTTTTGATTTAATTTTCACCTTGGGACCAGTTTATTGTCAGATTATAAACTTCCAGCGACTGCTCAGGGCAAAAATCGCTGTGGGTTTATTGCACAGAGACAGCAGAAGGAAGGGCTCTGTGAACTCGGGTGAAACGTTATACATTTGGAGTTTTTTTTATGTCAACTGGGCATTCCCTTTCTCCGGATTAAACTGTACCCCAGCTGCCTGGAGCTGACTTCAAGGTCAGCCTGTTTATAAAGACCCATTTTTAACAGGTCCGCACTCAGACCATTACAGTAATGGGCCGATTGGAGAGGAACTGTGCCGAGATAACCATCTCCCAGAGACAGCAACCTGTCGAAGTTGACAGCAAGATAAGGACGTCCTTCTCCTTCAGTTTATGGCTAACTTACTGGAAACACGATGCAATGTCACAGCAGCAAACATGTGAAATCATCAGCATTTCCACTGGCGAATTTGCCTGGCATCCCATTTACTTCACACATACAGAACCGGCATCGTCCTTATTTTCCAAAAGCGTGCACAGTTCATCATCAAAAAACCATGGGAAAGAACGCATTCAATTCACAAGGGGGGCTCTTCATGTCGGAGTGTGCTGCTGGTATGTTGAATTAGTAACAGGACATTCGCCTCTCTCTCTTACAGTCCTTTTCCGCCATTCTCTATGATCACAGACGGACAGTGATCCCAGTGACACATCCCTGCGACCGTCTACAACAATTCACTCCCTTGCCTGTCCAGAATCTGTGTTCTGCGGAATTAAACATGATAAAAAAAAATCGGCTTATATTTTGAGTAAGGGAATTCCAGGCACACACTATCTCCCCCTCGTAAATAATCTGTGATCTTTCAGGTCAGACTGTGATCTCAGTGACACGTCCCTGCGACCGCTTAATCACTTCACTCCCTTGCCTTTCTAGAATCTGTGTGTTGCAAAAAACCTCTGCTTCTTTTTTCCTTCGGGGAAGACAATTCCAAAGACACAGCAGTTCCACCTCATTAAAATAACCTCATGTACTTTCACCTGTTTTAGCGCCTCCTACAGCAGCAGACATGTTCTCCTGCCAAGAATCCGCGTGATTTAAACAGCAGCGGACAAAACCTCCTCTCCTTCTTCTCAATAACAGCGAATGCAATCAACTTCCTGTCTTGACCTAATACCAGCAAATGCAGTCAAATGCACACATTCATCCAGTATCTGAAGATATCGTGCTGCCTCTAATTCTACTAAATCGGAAACAAGCTGATGTTGATAAACGTGCCGGCTCGGTAGCGTAGTGTTCAGTATTGAAGCGGACGGTAGCGTAGTGATCAGCATTGAAGCGGACTGTAGCCAGTGGTCAGCACTGAAGCGGACGGTAGCGCAGTGGTCAGCATTGAAGCGGACGGTAGCCAGTGGTCAGCATTGAAGCGGACGGTAGCGTAGTGGTCAGCATTGAAGCGGACGATAGCCAGTCGTCAGCATTGAATCGGACGGTAGTCAGTGGTCAGCATTGAAGCGGACGGTAGCGCAGTGGTCAGCATTGAAGCGGACGGTAGCGTAGTGGTCAGCACTGAAGCGGACGGCAGTGTAGTCGTCAGCATTGAAGCGGACGGTAGCCAGTGGTGAGCATTGAAGCCTACGGTAGCCAGTGGTCAGCATTGAAGCGGACGGTAGCACAGTGGTGAGCATTGAAGCGGACGGTAGTGCAGTGGTCAACATTGAAGCGGACGGTAGTGCAGTGGTCAGCATTGAAGCGGACGGTAGCACAGTGGTGAGCATTGAAGCGGATGGTAGTGCAGTGGTCAACATTGAAGCGGACGGTAGCACAGTGGTGAGCATTGAAGCGGACGGTAGTGCAGTGATCAACATTGAAGCGGACGGTAGTGCAGTGATCAGCATTGAAGCGGACGGTAGCGTAGTGGTCAGCATTGAAGCGGACGGTAGTGCAGTGGTCAGCATTGAAGCGGACGGTAGTGCAGGGTCAACATTGAAGCGGACGGTAGTGCAGTGGTCAGCATTGAAGCGGACGGTAATGCAGTGGTCAGCATTGAAGCGGACGGTAGCACAGTGGTCAACATTGAAGCGGACGGTAGTGTAGTGGTCAGTATTGAAGTGGACGGGGAACAGCAGCAGAAGCCCCCAGACATGCACTCAGTGGCCACATTATTAGGTACAGGACGTACATAGTAAAGTGCCCAGTGAGTGTAGAATTTGCTATTTTTAATTACAGTCTGTGAGAATTACTATAATATTTATTAATATAAATATCGCTGGCAGATCTACCACGCCTTGCCTAAAAAAATCCCACATACAAAATAATAAAGCACACAGATCCGTAAAGCCACGGAATTTCAACGATAATATTGATATGGTTGCAATACTAGAAATACTGCCATGACAAGTGGGTATTTGAATGTGTTACGGTCTGCACCATAACACAGATCAGTACAGTCTCTGTTCTTACCTGGTGCTGCAATCCTGAGTCTGGTTTCAGAGAATCCAAGAATCTGAATTTTATGTCCCTCACAGTAAGTGAATTGGCCCTGAGCAATGTTCTGTTGATAACACGCTCATCAACCTGAACTTCAGTCTATTCAGCATGTAACGCCACATCCTGTTCCACAACGCTTGTGGTAAACCACACAAAGACTCATTTTGATTGAATGTTTTCCTAACATTTGGATCGAGCCAGAATTACTACTTCAGTACACGGTGGCAATGGTTACCTTGCTCTCTAAAATTTAATCTGCTCCAGAGTGGAATCAGATCTCGCATCCGAGTTCGGTTTAGCTGGTCCAGTCTGATTCATTGTTCACCTTGTGATCTGTTTATTGCCAGACTATAAACCACAGCACTAGCTGTAGCTATGCATTTAGATAGCAGAAGAAAGGGCGCTCTGGACTCTGGCGAGAAGTTACGCATTTGGGATAACATTTTGCACTGAGCAGTGCACACTTCCTTTCTCCAGATCTAACTGTGCACCAGCTGCCCGGAGATGCCGTGATCTCACGTTCAGCCTTTCATGAAGTCGTTTTCAACCGTTGTCCGTAGCTGTTTCATTGGGGCAATTGGTCAATTGGGAAGCAACTGTACGAGATTACCATCTTCCAGGGGCAGCTACCGGTCAAAGTCTACAGCAAGAACAAGTTACCATGTCAGAGCATTAATCATGAAATTACATTGAATTTGCGTGACATCGCCTTTATTTTACAGACACGTCAGCCGTTTCTCATCAGTCAGTGATGGGAAAACTCCGAACATTAAATTCGCTGCGTCTCCTTTTTGTGGGAAGTTGGTTCTGCCATATTAGATTAGCATTAGGACATTCGGCCTCTCAATCCTGTTCCGCCATTCTATAAGCTCATCTCAGCGGCCCAACACTGCGTCTGTCTGCAGAAACCTTTCCTGTCAATGATCTGTGCTCTGCGGAATTCATCACATTGAAAAATAAAAACTGTTCACCACACCGCCCCCCCCCCCCCACCCCCAACAGGAGCAAACATATTCTCCAGATTCCTGTCAAGATCCCGCTTGATGTTGTGTGTTCCAAGCAAGTGCACAACTCAGTTATCCAATTAACATCAAATTCAATCAAGTCCCTGCCTTTGGGCAATACGGATAGACTTCCTAATTACCCCAGATCCCTCTCTACTGGAGTGTAGTAGAGGATGGACTGATAGTTTCGAATAAATAAAATGAAGCCTCGGTTGAGATTGTCTTGAATTATACTTGTCAAGGACTTTGTATGGACTGTCCTGGCTTTCCTAATTCCCGTTGAGTTCTTTTCTGGCTTCGTATTAATTCTTCAAGTCTCTGTTTGATTCTAACTTCTTAAGCTTTACCTATTTTTCATTCTTATTCCGGACTATATTCATCACCTCCCTCCAAATTCACGGTTCTCTTTCCTTGTCCTCCCTGCCCTTAGTTCTCACTGGAACATACCTGCCCTGCACTCTGAGTAGTTAGACTGCGAACCCCGGATGTGGACTTACCCAAAAGCGGCCGCTCCAAGTGAACTCTCACGAGTTCCTGCCTAATGCTTTTGTAATTTGCCCTGCTTTTCGCGAGCTCTATGCTTATCCTTAAAGAATCATAACAATCTACGGCACATTACAGGCCTTTCGGCCTACAGTGTTGTGACAACTGTGAAACATAGTCTAGAGACTACCTAGAATTTCCCTGACGCATAGCCCTCTATTTTTCTAAGTTCCATGTACCTATCTCAGATTTTATTAAAATACTCTATTGTATCCGCCTCTACCACCGTTGCTGGTCGTACTTACCGCCCACCCATCACCTTCTGTGTGTAAAATCTACCTCTGACGTCACCTGTGTATCTACTTCCAATCACTTTAATAAGATACCCCATTGTGTTAGCCATTTCAACCCTGGGAAAAAGCCTCTGGTTATCAACACAAGCAATGTCTCTCATCTGCAGCTATATTCAGTCCTGACGAAGGATCTCGGCCCGAAACGTCGACAGTGCTTCTCTTTATAGATGCTGCCTGGCCTGCTGTGTTCCACCAGCATTTTGTGTGTGTTGCTTGAAACTAAAGATGTTGCGTTCACTGTTCATTCAGCTGGTCGGTCTCATTACTCAATATCAGATGCAGTAAGGGTCCTCCACTAGTTGGACAACACACATACTGATTTAAAATGCACCTGGCAAATTATGCTCCATCTCAGTCATTACATGCAGAAGGTCTCAGATTATATTTGTTTGTTAGTTCGGTGTGTGCCGAGTCGCATGACGTGGGTGATCAGGATCTTTCCATGACTACATGGAAATTCTACAAACATTGTTTGCCATTACCGCCTTCTGGGCAGTATCTTTACAAACCGGGTGACCCAAGACATTAACAATACTCTTCAGCAATTGCCTGCCTGGCGTCAGTGGTCGGAGAAGCAGTACTTGTCACATGCACCGGCTGCTCATACGATCATACTGTACCTGCCCCCATGGCTTCAAGTCACTCT
This sequence comes from Hemitrygon akajei, assembly GCF_048418815.1. Taxonomy (NCBI): domain Eukaryota; kingdom Metazoa; phylum Chordata; class Chondrichthyes; order Myliobatiformes; family Dasyatidae; genus Hemitrygon; species Hemitrygon akajei. The sequence continues at coordinate 45,527 of NW_027332015.1, forward strand.
GATCCCGGGGGTGGGCGGGGTGGTGATGGTGGTGGGTTTCTGCTAAGTGGGTGCTCCACCTTTCCCAACGGTAACCTGCTGGCTGGTGGAGGGAAGAAGCGCCGTCAAATTTGCCCTTCCAAAGAAAATCACTTCACACGTTTCTGAGGATAACTCCATCTGCCACTTCTCAGTCCTTTTCTGCATCCTGTCAATGTCCTGTTGTAACCTCCGACAATCATCTGCACTATCCACGGCTCTACCCATCCCCATATCATTTTTAAATGACTAATTCCACCCTTGCACATCCTCAACCAAATCATTTATAAAAAGACACTAAAAACGGTTTAGCCCAGAATACCACTGGTCGTATGCATACTTTTTCTCTGCTTTCTACGGACAAACGCCAATTCTGAATCCACCAGCCAAATTTCCCTGGATACCATGCCTACAGAAAAAGCCCATCACGTCATCGAATGCTTTATTAAAATCAATTATAAAAGATCAGCTTCTCTACGTTTATCAATGTGTTTCGTCATATCGTCTCAGAATTCAGCCAGGCCTGTGAGACATGATCTGCCCCTCACAAAGCCACACTGTCTACACCTCTTTCCCCCCAGAAAACACCCTCGCTCGCTCAAAGTAGTACACTCTGTCTAATCGAGGCGGAATCCTGGTAAACCTACACTGCACCCTGTCGATAGTTTCCACACCCTTCCTGCAATGAGCCGCTCAGAACTGAGCACAATATTTCAATGGCGGTCTAACCAGGATTTTTCAAGTTACATTACCTCGTTGCTCTTGAATTCAAGCCCCTGATTCATGAGCCCGGCACCCAATTTACCTTCTGAAGCTCCCTATCTGAAGAGACTTTCAGGGATCTATGGATGTGGACCCTATCATCCTTCTGTTAAACCGCACTGCTAACAATCCCGTCATTAACCCTGTATTCTGCCTTCAAATTCGTCCTTCCAAATTGAATCACTTTGCACATTTGAAACTCCACTTCTCAGCCTTGTTCTGCATCCTGTCAATGTCGTGTCTCCGACAATCCCTACACTATCCACAACTCTATCAGCCTCCATATCATCTTCAAACTTACTAACTCCACACCTCCACATGCTCAAACAAGTAATTAATACAAAACACTAAAAGCAGGGGATCCAAGAACAAATCACTGCAGAGCACCACTGGTCAACATCCTCCAGGGAAAACATTCTCTCTACATATTATCATATAACTATATAACAATTACAGCATGGAAACATGCCATCTCGGCCCTTCTGGTCCGTGCCAAACGCTTACTGTCACCTAGTCCCGCTGGCCCACACTCAGCCCATAACCCTCCATTCCTTTCCTGCACATATGCGTATCCTCTGCTCTGCCAATTCAGAATCCACCAGCCAACTTTCACTAGATACCAAGCCTTCTGAAACATCCTATCATGGTGAACCGTGTTAAATGCCTTATTAAAATCCATTTATACAGGATTAACTTTCCTACCTTTATCAATTCAACCCGGCTCGTGAGACACGCCTTGCCCCTCACAAAGCCATACTGACTTTCCCAAATCAGGTTATGCTTCCCCATTCTCATGAATCATGTCTCTAAGAATCTTTTCCAATAATTTGCCCGCCATCGAAGTAAGACTGACTGGACTATGATTTCTACAATTGTCCTTAATCGCTTTCTTGAACAAATTAATAATATTTTTCATGCTCTAATCCTCTGGCACTATTTGTCTAGCTGCTTATAATGCAAAGAACATCTCCGAGGTAGCTGCAGTCTCTTCCCTCGCTTCGCGCAGTAACCTGGGGTATATCCCAACCACCCAAAAGGACTTAAATATCCTGATGTTTTCCAGACGTTCCGACATATCCTCTCTCTTAACCTCGACACCTCATCCCGTTTATCGCTGTCCTCACAAACGTCACGATCTCTCTCACTGGCGAATACTAAAGTAGATTCTTCATTAACGACCTGCCCTGCCTCCCCGATTCTAGGCGCATGTTTCATCTTCTAGCCCTGACCTGTCCTACCCTCACTGTAGTCATCAAATATATCTAGAATACTTTGGAGCGTTTCCATAATGGCATTTGCTCTGCCCGTCTGAGGCCGTTTCTGTCTCTCCTGATTCCATTCTTCAGTTCGTCCCTCGCTATCTTGTAACTCGACCCCTGTCTGTTCCTTGCTCCCTGAAACTTAAGTCAGCTTCTTTCTCCCTCTTGATGAGATTTTCCACATCTCTTGTCAACCATGGTTCCTTCTCCACACCATCCTTTCCCTGCCTCAATGGGACAAACCTATCCAGAATCCCATGCAAGTTCTGCATTAAATACTTCCACCTTTCCGTTGTGTATTTCCCAGAGTACATCCGTTCCTGATTTTAGCTCTGGGTTTGCAACGTGATAGGACCATAAATCCACTTACTCAGTCAATACGTTTTGGGGCTGACAGGGGGCAGCGATTATGTAATGGCGTGGTGGGATTACTTTGAGGGCTGTTACCGGCCTTTGGGGTTGATGTGTGTCCCCCGTTTACGAAAGAAGGCTGCTGGAACGAAGTGAATCACACTGAAGTATTACATTTATTATATTTTTCAAATGTCTTCGGTCTGTATTATTTCATGAATAGTTAATGTCTTCTATTGAGCTAAATTAAGACCGCACAGCGATCACCCTCTCGCCATCTTGAAGCTACTCCTAGCGGTCCAAAGCCGCATTACCGCGCTCTCAGCCAGTCTTCCTTTTACCTCAAGACCACCGAATCGCCGAGTCCACGAGCACCGCTCACAACACCAGTGCCGGAAATCCGGTGATCCCACCATCCCTGCCACCGGTGGGCCCAGGGATCAGCCCCACGAAGGTAAGGTGGGGCTCCAACTTTCCCTCCCCTCCTCCGGAACCTCAGAACTTTATCACTGAGCTCTTTGGACTGAAGGCTGCGGTAGGTCCGAAAGGCCACACAGGAGTTTGGAGTGTTTAGCGCACCGGGACTGGAGGCCAGGATCCGCCATGTCTCGCTAATGAAGGTAGAAGGGAGCGCAGAGGTTGTGGGGGAGAAAGGTGCTCCAGAGTATAGGCGACCACGGCCCGGGCCAGATCCTCATTCGGAGAGGAGACTCTTCCTCCCGGACTCTACCAGATCTCCAAGTCCGGCCTGGCTCCAGGTTGTCCTAAGCTCCGTCTGGGACACCTATCGGAACAAGAGAATGGCGATGTCCCCGGATGCGAAAAAGAGGAAATAGAGGGGCGAGTAAGAGAAACTGGAGTAGTGAGACTGAGGAAGGAGGGCGTGCTGAGGAGTGAGAGGATGGGGAGTGTTGGGGTGAAAGCGGAAAGCGGACAAGGTGAGCTCACTGTGTGGAGAGGAGCGAAGAAGATGTTGTGAGAGCGGCACACACTCAGACTGTGTGTCGGGCGAGATCCATACCCTCTGTCCCGCTCACAGTAAACCATCCAGGGATATGTTGTATCAGCGAAAACAGGTTTCAACACTCGATTGGCTATGTTCTATTCTGGTAAGAAGTACAGACCACTAAACTGGAATGGAAGTTCCCCCCAGAGATATGAAGATATCATCACTGTGGAAGAAAGGGTTAACCAGTGGTTGAGCATGAACTTCCAAGGATGACATCCCCTCGATCTCAGCAGAGTCGGTGTCGACAAGAGTCCGACGCCTGGCTCCAAGTTGGAAACCTCTTCCCAGAGAGAGTTGTTCCTTGTGACAATGCAGGACCGGGTGGTCAACACATAAACTGCCAAAGATACACTATAAAAGAGTAACACATTCTATGCGACAAAAGTAGAAACTGTCCAGAGAAACCAGAAACTATCCAACACATTCCAGAATCCCCCGACAGTTTACTTCAATCTGGTTACTTACACAGACAGAATCAAGCGGCACGCACCATTCACCAAAATCTTGCTTGAAGGTGCAAGCTGAGGAAACATGCCACTCATCACTATAAATCAATCCTGATCTGGTTTCAGAGTCGGGGCTCTGCAATTATTTTATCACTGATTTTTTTTTATTGGAGATAGAGCAATACACAATTTCCGTCCAATTACAAGATAAACATTCAATAACAATTTACTTAATAGCTATAGCAATTCCAAACTCACCAAACATACAGAAATCAACAAGTGAAAACACCGGCAATATGCGAGATTGAGAGACTATGGCAAATGAACAGTGTGTGCATTGTCTCATTAGTAATATCCACAGCTGGTTTCATCCCAGAGTCACTGCACAATATCATTAAATATTCGGGCGAACCCGACAATGTTTCTGTAAATCTCCGGAAAGCCTGAATACTGAACACCACGGGAATAGTCCGAAAGCTCCCAGCAATTGAAAACGACTGTGATTCTCTCCGTCCTTACCTCAAGTTTGATCAGTTTTCGCGAAGAAAAAATATTAAATCACAAATGAGCTTCAACAAGCGGTTTTGTCGAATAGAAATTTATTTGAATTCAGGAAGTGAGATGACATTCTTTCCTTAAAACAAAGTCGGGACTGGGGTTTTCCATATAATTCTGCACAATTCTAACCCTAATGCAGGTGTTATGTACTGCTAAGCATTTCCCATACAAATATATTACAATGCTTTCTCTATTTCTAATTTCCAATCGAGTTGAAATAACCTAAAATCTGTAGTTGCCTTGCAAAATACCTAATCTACCCATCGGCTCGCCACCTCGGTTTCGTGAACAGTTTCCTTTGACAGTCTCACCGCAACCGATCGTCCTTTATTTAATACTAATCCCAACGAAGTACACGACCTGACACGTTCCTGCAATAAACTCTTTTGTCCAGTTTGCGCCCTCACTGAACGAACCAATTGCAGCCTAAATATTCTCATTGCAACCCGCTGTCCGGCTACGTCACGTCATCAGCCTCACACAGTAAAGGCAGCTCATTAATGAGGGACGATAATAGACCGTCATGACACTGCCGATGAAAATTCTTCCAATCTGCAAAAGAACAATGTCGACACAGATGGCAGCGGATATTAGGTTGGAACTTGGGTGTCTAAGGTTATGACCTTAGTCATGACAGTCAGCGGTTCAGGAACAGCATCTTCCCCTCTGCCATCAGAATCCCGAATAGACTTCGAAGCTTTGAGCACTGCCTCACTTCTTCAATATACAGTATTTCTGTTTTTGCACATTTTTCATAATCTATTCAAAATACGTAATTGATTTACTTGTTCATTTATAATAATAATAATAATAATAATAATAATAATTATTATTATTATTATTATTATTATTTTCTCTCTCTCTGCTAGATTATATATTTCATTGAACTGCTGCTGCTAAGTTAACACATTTCCCGTCACATGCCAGAGATAATAAACCTGATTCTGATTCTCTGTTCAACGCGGTACTTTCCCGATTCGATTTTCATTAACGACATGGATTTCGATGTACTGAGTTCTGGTAGCGTATCTAAAACAAATCTGGAGCCGGTCTCAAGTTCCTCAATAAATCCTGTTCCCTCGGCTGGGGAGATACGAGAATTTGTGGAGTTGACATCCCATATTTCTGTCAGTTCCATGCTCACAGCATTTTTAGCTGAGAATATATACCAGATGATGAGGTCCTGATTGAGTATTTCAACGCAAAACGCTGAAAATTTCTTCCACCACACAGCCCCCACACACGCATATGCTGGTCAACGTCTTGAGTTTCTACTGCGCGAAAATAACTTACAGTGACTCAATTCATCTGCATCTGGTGACGGATCTAACCGAGGGGATCATGCATCATACGCAATTGGTGATTACTTCAATGTGAACTCAAATTTATATTTATGCGCACAACTATGTGTACACACAAGCGCAGTGAAAAATGTACTTGCTGATGGGTGGGGACGGGTGGAAACCAGCCAAATCGAGATGCCAATACAGTTTATTTAGCTACGATATTTTTATTTTGCAACCGAGTGTCTAACAATATATTATGAGTAGAAACAGGACGATTGATGCCGGTGTGTTCTACAACTGTACGGATGCTGAGTGCCTCGCTTCGTTCACCAACGTACTTCCTTCATTTAGACAGAGGACAATTTATCGCTCGGAGCAGAATCCTTGCATCCAAATCAGAATTAACTTAGGAATTCTAAGAATTAATGGCGCTAATTTAATGTTAATTGCCTTTATAATTGAAGAAACTGGGAGAACGGCGTCAATAAGTATAACGTGCGCCGTCTGTTCATCCCTCTGTTGAAGGGCAATCTGTAAACACATGAACCATTTCTCCTCCTCAGTCCAAATGGTGATAATACTTACGTGCCCTGCAGCGTTCGAGTTCAAACGAAGGGGCGGAAAGATCCACTTCGCTTTGTCGGTGAGGTGAGTTACTCTGGTGGTCAAGAAAACACTGCGAGGAAAAAAATGGCTGAAAGTGAACATGAAATTGGTAAATTGCCGTAACTTTCTTTCTCTAGCTGCTTTTCAAATTCCCCTGTTGATCTCTCTTGTCCTGTCTACGATGTGACTGTCTCTCCTGCCTCACTTCCATGTCCCGCTCTTTCTATATCTCTCCATCAAACGCATACACGCACACGAACGCGCATGCTCTCTCTCTCTCTCTCTCTCTCTCTCTCTCTCTCTCTCTCTCTCTCTCTCTCTCTCTCTCTCTCTCTCTCTCTCTCTCTCTCTCTCTCTCTCTCTCTCTCTCCACATCTTCCTTTGCTCCTTATTCCCACACTTTCCTCACAGGCTGAAGCGAACGGTTAGCTATCAGTATTCGTGTTTAGTGAAAGGACTAAACTTAGTGCAGTGGGACGTTTATAGATTTTCCTTTACAAGACAGCTAGGTTGGGGCGCAGGGGAGTAGGTGTAAACTGGTGCTGAGATGTCGGGGCGAATAGGTAATATGACATGAAGGAGTAGCTGTTTTTTAAACAAATCTGTTCCTGGACTTTGGTTCAGTGCTCCGTTAAGACACGACCACCATGTGAAATTTCGGTTAGCGGAAAACACTTGAATTGTCAACTTTGAAAAATATTTCCATATTCAATAAGAAATGTTGTTCAGCCGCGGCTGGGAGAGGGGAGATTGAGATTGTGACTGATTCGCTGAAGTGGGCAGCACGGTCTCTGAACGCGAAAAGCTTTCGCCGTTTCATATCACTCACTGTACAGACTCCCCATTGCTCTCTTGTCTAGTGAGCGACCCCGCCTATTGCCATAGACAAATCGGTTCGCTGACCTTTCCTCAAATCAACCTCGCCAATTGTCAGTGACGCGGTTTAATGGTCCGACATCAACCAATCTCGTCAAATGACGTGCAACCTACCTAGCTCCCATTCGTGTATGCAGATGTCAATCCAATGTGTTATCCAATTGCGGAAAGGGTTTCACCCAGGAGTTGTTCCCTCCCACAGACTCTGACTGCTTCTGCCTCCCCAAAGTCCCGTCAATACTGAGCAAAACTCAGAACAATGTCCCATTATATAACATTCATATCCATATGCTTCTGATCGAAGCTGGGTGCGCTGTCAGGGCGTCGAAATAAAGGCGGGCGACAGAAGTTTATCTCCTCTCACCTGGGGAGACGGTAGAAGATTTGCTGGAGGACACCGACCAATTTTTGACTCGCAACTGCGGTATGGGGAGGGGGGAGGATTGAGAAAAAGTCTGGGCCAGCCTGATCTTATTGAATGCCAGGGCTGGCTGAAGAGGACTAGAGACTCGCCCTTCATTCTGTTGTCTGTCTGTTTAAAGAAAAGGAATAAACAGGCCTTTCTTGGGCCTGCATGCTGCCCCGTGGATATAATAGTTCGCAATCTATGTCATCAGTTTGCCTGAGGAATCATTTCCAAGCCTGAAACAGGCACAAGATTTATATCCATCGTTTGTTAATGATGCAGAATTGTACAATTTATGTTCTGCGTACTGTCTGTCTTTTCGAGCCTGCAATGATACTGCAAGTGTTTCATTGTACCTGTCCCTCACCGTCCCTGTGCACACGGCAATAAACCCGACCGGACCTGACAATACTCACTGAGATTTGAGCAGTGATGACCCCGGGCAGATGAGTCAAGGTGATGTTGGCAAACTGAGTGAGTAGAACCAGAGTCCAATATGGGAAATGTATGGTCACCCTCTTCTACAGAGAGACAGCATCTCTGAGTGGATTGAAGTGCAGTGAGGAGTGAAGAAGATCAAACCTACATTGTATCGATTGCAAGTTATTGTCTGTAAGACCTCGCACAGTTATTTCCAGCTTTATTGAGACTGCACCTGCGATTTTTTTTTTCAAAGTCATGTTTTCATTGTCTAACAAGTGTCATACAGAAACAAATAACGAATCGCTGCAGGAACAGTGTACAGTGGGTCAGGCAGCATTTGTAGACGGAAAGAGGTAGTACACACAGTAGAAAGCAGGAGAATGGGGCTGAGAGGAAATGTCGAAGCAAACCCGATGGGCCAAACGGCCGAATTCTGCTTCTATATTTTGTGGTTTTATGGCGCTGAATCAGGCGGATGCAGGTTAAACACTGACAGGAATGGGGTTGTTGCCGAGCAATGAATACACAAAATAATTTAAAATCAACACATTAATGTACAGCAGGAAATATTTTTATTCCCTGACCGGGAATCGAACCCAGGCCGCAGCGGTGAGAGCGCCGAATCCTAACCACTAGACCACCAGGAAAGCTGATGATGCGCTGCATCACAGCAACATACACTATCAAATCAGAAAAATACAAAACAAAATCAATGGATAAATAATAATAATGAATGAAAGTGATAAATATTGTCACGAATCTACTGCTCAGCACTTTGCAGATCTCTTGTTCACCCAGTGTTTCAGGTTAAGGAACACTCTGGACTGTATGAATCGGTGGGAAACACTCGTTCTCCAGTGTCTTTATAAAGATGGTAAAATTCAGATTCTCTTATGAGCCCTGCGTCATTTTTGTTTCTGTCCTCGCCTCGAAACAATTCAGTAGTTGGCCCCCGATTCCCGTGACATTGTCGCCGAAACATCTGGTGTCTTGTTCCACACCCTCCGCCTGGGTGGAGGTAGGACAAAGAAAACCAGACGTTCAGAATGCCCGAAATATGGTCTGGGGTTGGAATGGTGGGCTTTCCTGATCGTGCTCTAACCGTGGTCGAGTGTGCGGGAGCCGCTGGTACTGAGCATGATGTGCTGATGACAAATAAGCCTGATAGAAAACCCGCAATTATTTGAAATTCCTCAGGGTAGGCAGTCCTTGTTTGCTGGTCGCGGCACACAGTACATGGTATGCTTGCTTAACATCTGCTCTGGCGGTATGTGAAGTGCCGTCCGGATCAATGAGGAGAACTCTCTCGGTAAGCAGCACCGACAGAACTTAATCATTGAATGTTGTGATTAGGGGAACAAGGGTGCGGCAAGACCGCTATGTACGGAGAGCATGAAGAGTTAGTCATGAAACAACACCGCTGTTCCACATCCCTCCACCCCCCCTCCACCCCAGCACCACTATACCTTCTTATCTTCTCCGAACGGTGGATTGAGAATTCTTCCGGCTGTTCCACCGAATTGAGCCATGTCTCCATGAAACAGAGAAGACAGAAACCCCTCATTTCCCTCCGAAACTGCAATGTTGCGCTGACGTAATGCATCTTGTTTTCAAGTAATTGGCCTTCCGCGAAGAAGATGCCGGGTAAAGGACGTTTCGTCGCCCATCGATTTAGTCTGACTTGAAGTCTTCCGAACCGACCTCTTTTCCGGCAATGGTAATGGCTGACCTTCGCTGATCGCTGAAAGGTGCCGCACCTGCATTCCCGAGAATCAAGTCCATCTGGTCCTTCAGCAGCTCCTTAAACTGCCGGTTAATTTAGACAGATCAACAGTACGTTTCTTAAAGTGAAACTAGGGGCTTCAGATTGCAGCCACAGTGGTTCAGCTGAAATACATCTAGACATTTTGCGAGCTGTCGGCAATACGTCGCGTGTATCGCCAGTGCCATCGTGGATCTTTGGATTTATAAACAAATCTCAAAATTCCTAAAGCCGTATCAATAATGTAGACATCCCGCTCTTACTGGAGCCTACAAAATGCATCACCTCGCATTTTATCTCTCTCCTGTCTATGCCCCTCCCGCTTTCTACCGACACCAAACACCCGACTCCGATCTCTCTCCCCATCGAAAATCTTTCACCAACCCCCGATCTCTCTACACACCAGATTCATCGCCTTCCCCGGCGTCCCTCCCCATGGTCTTTCTCTACCCTCCTCTATCTCTCGCTTCCTCACCTGCCTCTGTCCCAGTCACTTTCTCCCTAGTCCCTCTGTCCCGTCTCTGGCCAGAGTCGACTCCTTTCCCCGGTAATAACTTTTCTCTTCATTGACTGCTCATGGAATGTCGCGAAGTGAACATGGCGTCTGAACCTACGTGCTTTTTAGTTGAAATAATAAAAGTTACAAGTTTGCAAATGCAGATATTCTGTACCTCACTGATCATTATTAAAAGGGGTGTTTCTTCTAACAGTGGCGTCCATCATTAAAGTTGCTCACTAACTAGTCCCGCCCTCTGCACAGTGTTACCATTGGTATGGAGATACAGAAGCCTGAAAGCTCACGCTCAGCGATCCAGGGACAGCTCCTTCCCCTCTGCCACCTGCAACAGATGTTTTGTTACTTTCCCTATATTTAGTTATACTTTATTTCATTGTACTGCTACAGTGAAGTTAACAAATTTCACCACATCTCCCGATTATATTAAATCTGGTTCTGAATCTGATTCAGATGCAGCGGGGATGTGTTAGTTTGAGCTTAAATTAGTTGAAAGTCTGTCAGAACCTCGTGAGACGAAGGGTTGTACTGTGCTGTACTATTCTCCATTCTATGCTCTATCTAGTAGGCCGTATCTCACTATTTAAGTCCAATTGATTAATTATTTAAAGCTACGACGCCTTGCTTTTCCAGACTACTCTCAATGCGCCTGATAATCCTGCAGGAGAAATTAAAAAGACAATAGGGCATATATATCAGTACCGACCGCTGGATGATCTCCATAGCTTTGCTTGGAAGGAACTCGTCAAGTATTATGTAATGATGAATTGCCCTCGGTGTTCAGACTACGCTGGTCATGGGGTATGAAGGGAAGTATCTGGATAAACAGGAACATTCGCGATAGTCCGTATGGGCCAGTGCATAGTAGGTTATGTCTAACCAATCTCACAGATCTTTACCAGGTAGTTACCCGCAATGCTGTTGAAGAAATTTGTCAGGTTTCCGTGTGGGAGGATGCTCGGGAAGGATCAGTCGCTTTGCGTTCACAATGAGGTAGTATCAATGATCTGGATAACAATGTCGTTACTCTGGATCAGCAAATTTGCCAATGACACCAACATTACGGGTGTAGTTCTCAGCGAAGAAGAGTACTGGAGCATGAACCAGGATCTGGACCAGCTGGAAAAATGGGCTGAAAAATGACAGATCGGATTTAACACGCACAACTGTTAGATGTTGCCCTTTGGGCGGACCAGCCAGGGTTGGTCTGACGCAATGAGAAATAGGGCACTGAGGAGTACGATAGAACAAACGAATCTGGGAATGCAGGTCCATAATTCAATGAAAGTTGCGGCACAGTTACACAGGGTCGGAGAAACAGCTTTTCGCACATTGGCCTTCATAGACCAAAGTACTGAGTACAGGAGTTGGGATGTTACGTTACTGTTGTTTAGGGCTTTATTGGAGCCCAATTTGGAATATTGTGTACAGTTGGGCTCAACCACCTGCAGGAAATATGCAAATAAGATTGAAAGAATGTTGAAAAACATTACACGGCTATTGACGGGACTGAATAAAAACACAAAATGCTGGCAGAACTCAGCAGGCCAGACAGCATCTATGGGAGGAGGTAGTTACGACGTTTCAGGCCGAAACCCTTCATCAGGAGTGAGGTAACATGGGAAGGTCAAGGGGGGGATAAGAAGTGGGGGGAGGGATGAAGTAGAGAGCTGTGAAGTGATAGGCTGAAGGGAAATGTGCTAGGGGGAAGCTGGAAAATTAAAAGAGAAAGAAAGGTAGGGCGGGGCGGGGGGAGATTGTTGTGAGGGGTGGAAGAGAAAGAGAACCAAACTAAAATTATAGATGGGGATGGGGTAAGGGGGTGCAGGGGTATCAACGGAGGTCTCGTTCTAATTTCGTGGCCATCGAAGCCACGAGTATCCTGTCCAAAAGCTCAGCAATATCTTTCTTCGCCTTCCGAAATTACCTGGACCGTATCCCTTCTGGCACCGGAGAATCATCTATCATAATGTTTTCCAAGTTTCCAGCAAATCCTCTTTCTGAGCGTCGGCAGGTTCTGGTATATCAATGTATTCAGTAAGGAGCTTCACTGCCTTTTTGGACTCCAGATACAAGTTTTCCTCTGATCTGCCCACACTCTCTCCAGTCATCCTCCTGTTCTTCACAGTGCTACTCGTCAAGGACTTCTTAAGCCCCTTCTACCTCTTCTAAGTCCATTGTTAAATTCTTTCCTTTTTACATTGTGACCCGCTGTAGCCTTACCTGATCCTTTCCTCCTAATCTTTAAGCTTTGTTCTTTCTTCCTCTTGACGAGTTATTCCAACTTACTTGTCACCCAGGGTTACTTTACGTTACCATCCTTTCCCTGCTTCACGGAGACAAGCCTATACTGAACCTTATCTCAGTGCTCCCTAGACAATCCCCACATATCTGTTGCGTATTTCCCTGAGTACATCTTTTCCCAATGTACGTTCCCAAGTTCCTGCCAGGTAGCACCATACATCGCAGACCCCAAATTAAATACATCCCATGCTCCCTGGTCGTATCTCTGTGTAAGGTAAATGTCGGGGAGTTCTGCCCTGTCGTTCTGAAATTCTGACCCGCGGAGAGATCTGTCACATGACCCGATTCCTTTTCCAATATGGGATCTGATCTGGATTGTTTGCTAGTCTGCCTTTCTTCTTATAGTGACATGAATCCTTCCTGGACACAACTGAGAATTTATGCTAAAACTTAAACTTTATTTTTACCCTTGAGAGGTGCCGACGAATATTAGGGAAGTTTTAGTTTTACATTCCAATAACTTGGCACATGTCCAGGTTCCGCTCCCGGTGGGCGGCCGTACAGAAAACACCAAATCGGTGTTCGCCCCCTTCATGTTTCTGTGTTCGTCTCACAGTCAATTGACAAACGAACGCTTCACGTTGTCCTCCCTTCCTGCAGCTGCGATACTATCCCTGGTTTGCCATCGCACTCCCTTTACACTCTGTTACACGACGCTGTCCATTTTGAAACATCTAAAACCCAGAATGTCCTAAAGCCATCCCTGCCCGTGTGACAGTCGAGTGTCTGTGATAGTTTGGAACAAACTTCAGCCAATGTAACAATCACGCCAGCAGCATTGAGCGTTTGTATTGCTACCTACCTGAACTGTATGAAGGCAGCAATCGTCCGCCAATTCTGCAATTTCTGGATGCCCAGGCATATGAATGTTTGAATTTATGACATATTTGCCAAAGCTGTTCATTGTAAAACGGCTTTATTTGAAAACTCCCCTGAATTACCATAGACACGGCGCTATCTACACAGATGGCCATTTAATGTAAACACATACTTCATTCCATTCCTCAGCTCTTCTCTGAATTTCCTCTGTGTCAGTGTATAGATACAAGTATTGGTGCACATGCTGAGAAATTGCAACATTAACCCAAATTGCTGTAGGATGTATACCGGGGAACTCAAATATCTGTCCTCGTAAAAATAGTTTTGCGCTTGCCATATCAGGGAATGGGCTACAAAGGGCATCCAAAATAATATGAAATTAGCTGATATAGAAAACAGTAAAATCATCGATTTTCTGCGGTTTTCCACTTCGGCATCTTTCTGATTGTCGCTGCTGTGCCGAAGCCTTCTGCGGACTCTATTTGCCACAACGATATGTTTTACGGTTAACCCGTTAAACACCAGGATTAAGCCGATCGGTACCAATGGTGTTAAAATACTGGCCTGTAATTGGTATCCTCTCCACACGGGCGAAGTAGCGTATTCATGTGTGAGGGCGTAACGCCACGGCATGTTGTCAATGATGACAGAAGGTTCAATGACAAAGTAAAACGGGGCGCATCTCCCGCAGCTCACTATAACCACGGTCACGATAACCACCGTTGCTGTTCTCTCGGTGCAGTATCGCTCCCGCAGCTTTCGGCAACATATTGCGATAAAGCGATCGAAGGTAAAACTGACCGTGAACCAAACAGAACAGTCCCGCGTCGCAGCCACAAATACAAGTGTCAGAGCGCATACAGGAGTGATGAGCAGGGATCTGGAATAAATGTAGATATTGTTGGTCTGTTCCACTAAAGCAACAACGATAACCACCATCAGATCCGCTGTTGCCATTCCAACCAGGTAACGGATGATGCATTTGGAGAGTCCGCATTTACCCCGAGATAGGATCACAATCGCCGTTAAATTAACTGCAAGAAATTTGAAAAAAAAGTAAGAAATATGGTCAGCTCTCTGAATGCCCCCATTCTACCGATGCTATGCAGGGTATGGTCTGTTTGGAAGTGGAAAGCGGGAATCCAGTGTGTGCGGTCCCGGTCGCTGCACTCCGGCTGAAGGACAATGACGGATGTGAGTGTCAGTGGATTGGCGACCATCCCACAGTTTAGAGCGAGGCATCCGAGTTCCACGACTCACGGACCGGTGAGCAGTCGATCGCTCCTGTAAACAACACCGTTTCCATTATTAGAGGTGAAGGGATTGTTTGTAGCGACGACAAAGTGCAGTCAAGGAGATATAAAGCACGAGTTCTCATTTACAGACTTACAGAAGAACAGAACTACGTGTCGAAAATAGACGGGACCATCATTTAAATAAGCTTCCACGTTGTTATAAGGTCGAAGTGTCTGCACTGATAGAGACTCGGGTCTGGAAAAGCAGAGACCAGAATCACTTCAGAAACTCTAGCGAGGTGAAATTGTGAAACAATGACAATATCGACGCCAACGTAATTAACAAAAGAATAAAACACTGCGATCGAAATATGGAAAATAAAAATAAAACCATTAGATGCCTGAATCCTCCATTCCAGAAACACGTTTCAGCCGATGGTAGCATCTTTGCTTAGTAACAGTGAGGATACCGCAGCAGAGTAACGACGGCACCATACATAAAGTAACCAGCTCCGGCATCTTACCGGGGACACCAACCGCTACAAGTGTGGGATAGAAAATGGCCGCAATGTAGTAAATCGCCGCATATCCCATATTCCGTCAGAAGCAGCGTTCAGTTGTACGGAGCGTTTCAGCTGCTCAGATGGACTGGTAATCGGTTTAGCAGACTTTTATTGAGGTGAGAGCAATTCCACTGAGGCAATTAGCGTGGCGATCACGTCAGGGACATTAGTGACAACCAAATGCACAAACACTTACGTTAAACTATTTTTACTCACTCTGTCCCCGTGTCATGAATTTGACTTCTCAAGGGACTTTGCAATCTATTTACTTTAAAACAAAATATGATGTTTCCATGTTATTTTCCATGATACCTGGCTTTAGCTGATTAAATGATGATACATTTTGTCATTGTTGCTTTTAAATCAGGCATTCATCTTGAAGTCGATTTATTTTGTAACATTTGACGGAGCACGTTCGCTTCTGAAATTGAGGGAGGGAGTTTGTTCTGGCCGGTGAAATGAAGAACACTCCTTTATTAAAGGGGACATTAGTTCATCTTTTCGTTCGTCCCAGTCATTCCGGGGGCTTGACTGATGGAAATCACAGTGACAGCTGAGTTATGTTACAATAAAATACACTGCACATTTTCCTCCAAACACTTTAAAAGATCCACAGCGATCCACGGGAGATTAGCGAGGGCTGAGGAAAGTTTGAAGAACAATGTTTTCCAGCGCACACAGGCCGTTTGGCAGGAACTTGACCTCTGCCAGTGAATGACTTGTCCGCCCCATACCCGTGACCTGCGATGCAGTCTATTTAACTTTAAAGATATTCTCAAACCTGCCACAATTCTACCACTATTTATACATCCATTCGGTCTTTGAACAAAAGTAGCAAATGAAATCTGTGAACTATCCACAGGTTCCCAGGCTGTTCTAGTATTTGCCACGAAATTGTATTTTCCTTCTCCTGATTTACTGTCAGGTATTTGCTTTTCAATGTCACTATGAGTATGTGCTGGAGACAAGCAGGTCTCCGGAAAAGTGAGGCTGACAGGGTATTAATGGGAGTTTGTCCAGGTTTGTACCAGTGCTGGGAACAAGCAGGTCTCCGGGAAAGTGTGATGAACACTTTCTCACGGGACCTTGTACAGAGCTTTACCAGTTACCTGGGGGGCAGCCGTCCGGGACTGTAATACTGGCAGACCTTTAACAGTACTGGGACAGACAGCCCTCCGGAAAAGTAAGAGCAGCAGGTTTTTAATGGATCGTTTTCCAGAGTTATACAAACGGGGACAGGCAGCACTCCGCGGAAGTAAGACTCGCGGAGTTTAATGGGAGCTTGTCCAGAGATTTTCCGGTGCTGGGAACA
Organism: Hemitrygon akajei; assembly: GCF_048418815.1. NCBI lineage: Eukaryota > Metazoa > Chordata > Chondrichthyes > Myliobatiformes > Dasyatidae > Hemitrygon > Hemitrygon akajei. The sequence goes on from NW_027332015.1 coordinate 62,036, forward strand.
GGCATCTCTCCGGGAAAGTGACGCTGGCGAGGCTTTAATGAGACCTTCTGCTAACCTGCCCCAGTGCTTAGGACAGGCAACTCTGAGTGGAAGAAGGACTGGCAGAGTTTTAATGAGACCTGTTGCAGACTTGTCCCATTGATGGGGTCAGGCAGTTCACCAGGAAAATGAGATTGCCAGGGTTTTTAATGAGACCTTGTCTTGGCTTGCCCAGTTCTGGAGACAGGATCTCTGCGGGAACAGGTGACTGGAAGTGTTTTAATGGGACCTTGTCCCTTGCTGTACCAATGTCGGGGTCGGGCATCTTTGCGAGGAAGTGCGTCAGGGAATATTTTACAATGGTAAGTTCACTGTTTCTGAGTTATTAAACAAAGTGAACAGCTGGTCCTGTGTTTCACCTTTGACTTTCGAGTCTGCCAACGTCAGATTCCTCGGCTTGTTGGTCAGTAATTGAGTTGGATCACTGGAACCCGTGTCCATGGATCTGCTGACGTGTGTTATCGAGTTGAGCTACGCTGCAGGATTAATCCATTAGGCGAGCCAGCGGGCTTCTGGTTGATAAGTTGTCCTTACTTTGCTTTTGAGACCTGTTGTAAATTGGAGCACCGTTTAGTCCTGACAAAGGCTCTCGGCCCGAAACGTTGTGGCTGTAACTGTCCATATATGACGCCAGAGCTGCTGATTTCCTCTTGTATTTTCCGTGAGTTGCTTCCCCCTGGATCCCTTCTCAGCACCAACAGATGCGGAGTTTCCAGAGGCCTGATCAGACACGGTTAAATCAGTGAAACCGGCCCCATCAGCGACTGGAATCGGGATCAGCACGGACCGTTCGTCATGCAGCTCGTTTTTATCGCCCACGCTTCCCCACAAATCGTTCTAACACCGCTCTGAAGGTGGCAGGTCAAAGACAGTGTGGCCCGTCTCTGATGTTAAATTAGCAGCCGTAACCGACTCTCGCACTCTTGATCACGGTTAATTGCCGGGGAATGTGTTCAGTAATGCCCAGTGTTTGTTCTCATCTTTCCTTCTTTCTCTACAGTAAATTTAGTGGCGATTGTGATCCTGTCCCGGGGGAAGTGCGGCCTCTCTACCTGCTCCACTCGCTACCTGGTGGCCATGGCAACGGCGGATCTACTGAACGTTGTCATCAAGGTAATTTTGTTTCGAATCAAAGATTATTAGTTCCCGCGGAGTTTTCTGAACATTACCCCTGTGTGCAGGGTTATCGAGGTACTGAGGTTCATAGCCACATACTGTTCTGTCTGGTTCAACGTCGCCTTCACTTTTGATCGCTTTGTGGCGATTTGCTGTCAGAAGCTGAAAACAAAATATTGCACCGGGAAAACTGCGGCTGTGATTCTAACAACAACTTCCGTACTGTGCTGTCTGAAAAACATTAACCGCTATTTCGCATGGGAACCCAGCGAGATAATCGACAATGTACCGTGGTTCTGCATAATCATGGACTATATTTCCAATTACCCCTGGTGGAGAGCAAATGGTTGGCTCGATACGGTTTTAACTCCGTTCATCCCTTTCGTTGTGATTCTGCTGCTCAACGCTCTGACGGTCAGTCACATTTTAGTGACCAGTCGAGTCCGTAAGGGGCTGAGGGGTCAGAGCAACCAGGAGAATCGTAGTGACCCGGAGATGGAGAGCAGGACGAGGTCGGTGATTTTACTCTTCACCCTCTCCGCAGCTTCATCCTCCTGTGGACGACGAACGTTGTAAATTTCATGTATTATGAGATCAAAGGAATCGGATGCGATTTCAATGATTCTGAATGGATCTTCCACCGCATCGGGGTTTTGCTGAGGAATTTCAGCTGCTGCACGAACACATTTATTTACGCGGTGACTCAATCGAAATCCAGGGAGCAGGTGATCAGCGCGGTGAAATACCCGGTGATCTTGGTGCTTCACTTCATTAATAAAGCCAAATCCTGAGCGCAACCCAGATTTACCGCCTGCTCACAGGTGTTTATCCCGGGCGCATCGTCCCATCGATCGGCAGCGCCGGGACAGTATGAACAGCGGAAAGACATGAATGCAGTTGCAAGGGAAGACGTGAAATTGTGACTGAATGTGGTGTCGAAACGAGAGTGGGGTACGTGTGGGGATGGTGAGATAGAGAGAACGAGATAGATATTGTGTGTGTGAGTGTGTGTGCGTGTGTGTGTGTGTGTGAGAGAGAGAGAGAGAGAGAGAGAGAGAGAGAGAGAGAGAGAGAGAGAGAGAGAGAGAGAGAGAAGTCAACCTGGAAAAAATCACAAGGACGTTACAAGGAATATCGGGCTTCTGTTATAGGGAGAGGTAGGCAAGGATGGCTCTTCATTTCTTGGAACTTAAGAGAGTAGGAGAGAAACGAATGGAAACGATTAAAACTACCATAGGTTCAGGTAGTCTGGAACGTGACAGCTGAATTTCACGCTGACTACTGGGGTCCAGCTCCACTGGAGTGACACATCCTGTTTCTAACTTCCACCCACAATCACTGTGCTGCTGGAAGTAAGGGAGGGGTGGAAATTCACATTCATTTTTGTAGTTTTACCCACTGCACTGTGCGACTGCAGTGGCGGGTGGCCCGTCCGGGAGCAGTGCACATTTGCTGTGATTTCGTAGGATTTTGTGAATAGACCGTGGTCGAGTCGTTTTAAGTGCTAAATAAAAGCTGCAGACCTTTACTTCACTTATGAAGAAATGAAAAACCATCCCCTTACAGTCTCGCCATTATGACAGGCACTACCTCTTGCCGCTGTTACGTACCCGTGACACGTGACAGTGGTACCCTTGTCACGTGACTGGGGTTGAAGTTATACTGGACTTGAGGTAATGGTCTTGTGATGGTGGAGTGATGTCATTTTCCCGCCAGTAGAGGTCATGTGACAGGTTTTTTTTACAGGGTATAAAAGGAAGACCCACCCTGTCAGGTGGGGCAGTTCGTGGCGGAATTTGCCAAGATGACTTCATGTCCCTGCGTGATTTAATGTGATGACGCAGTTTAGTTAAAAATGAAGTTCTATATAATGCCTAAAGTTTAAAAGGTCATTGCCAATGGTTTCTTTGCTGGTGGAGAGTGAAGATAAGTTTGGAAGGTAAAAATCGAGGAGAATCGATTTTCGACGGTGGATTGATTTCGACCTTGTTTGATCCTCATTCGGAAGGATTTCGTTTACTATTCTCGTGTTAGTCTCCGCTGGAAATAGCGGGAGATTGAGAATAGTGTGGAAGGAAGGTCAGTACCTTTTAAACCGTTATATTTAATAAAATTCGACGTGGGAAAGTTCGACGCCGGGGAATCGAAGGACAACGACGTGGAAGAGAATTTAAATCGCCTTAAAAAGTCTCTCCTTTTAAAAGGACTGTGAGCTTTTGAACTTTTGGCATATCGCTCTAAAGAACTGTTTTATTTTCAATACCGTTTTAAAGACTTTTTTTTCAATACCGCTTTAAAGACTGTTTGAACATGCAGCGCTATTAAGAACTGTGAATGTGTCGCACAGCAGCTGGTTTCGGGTTACGTTTGGGTTTGTTTACTTTTGAGGGGGTTTGTTTCAGTGTTTAATAAACGTGTTATTTGTTATAAAAACCTCTTGCCTAACTCATCTATATTTATTGTTGCCTGAAAACGTAACATAATTATGGGGGCTCGTCCGGGATTGAATCGTTTGAGTTTAAAATGCTTTTTGAATTTTGAGTCGGTGTTTTGGTAACGGGGAATACTCGATTCTTTTTGTTTGATTGGCTTGTGAGTGGTATTCGGCAACGATGAATACTGATGAGTTTCTGGATTTGCCAGACGCGGATTTGTTAGCGAAGGCGAAAAAAACTGAAGTATCTGAGATTGCTAAGAGATTGCAACTTAAAGGTATTTTGGCGACTACATCAAAAGCTGTAATACAGAGAAAAATCGCATCATATTTTGTGGCTTCGGGTGATTTTGATGAATCGATTTTAGAATCGTTTCCAATAAGTAATCTGGAGATGCAGTTGCAAATTGAACAAATGAGGTTGGAACAAAGTAAAGCAGAGTTGGAGCGTTATAAATTGGAATCTGACCAGAAAAAGAGAGAGTTTAAATATGCGATGGAGAATTTAAGGTCTGAGAATCAGTCTTCTGATTCTAGAAAACCGTTTGTTGCTAGCCAAGAAATTAAATTGGTCCCTCCATTTAGTGAAACAGAAGTGGAAAGATATTTTCAACATTTTGAAACTATTGCTCGGATGTCAGAGTGGCCGAAAGATAAATGGTCAGTGTTGTTACAGAGTGTGATTAAAGGCAAGGCACAACAAGTTTACACAGCTTTAACTGCTGCGCAAGCATTAGATTATGATATTGTGAAAACAAATATTCTCAAAGCGTACGAATTGGTCCCAGAAGCTTATAGAGAAAGATTCAGGCGTTTGAAGAAGTCTGTGGAAAAGACTTATGTGGAATTTGCCTATGATAAAGCTATGTGTTTTGAGAGATGGGTTTCTTCTAAAAATGTAAATGGGGACTATGATACATTGAGAGAGCTGATTTTAATGGAGGAATTTAAAAGAAGCATTCCTGTTGAAGTAAGGACCTACTTAAATGAGAGGGATACTGATAAATTGCAGGACTGTGCTAGATTAGCTGATGAGCATGTTTTAATCCATAAGAATAAATTTCCTCAGGGTAGAATTTTCAAGAGGAAAAATAATATGGAGACTTCAGGTAAATTAGAAATTAAATCAGAGGTTAATGAGAGAGGTACGGAGGAAGGAAAACCTGTGAAGGAAAGACAGTTTGGTCTTATTTGTAACTATTGTAAGAAGCCTGGCCATGTAATAGCTAACTGTTTCAAATTGAAAAAGAAAGAGAAGGAAGCAGTTCCAGATGCTTGTGTGCAACATACTGAAGCACCTGTAAAGTTACAGGGTTTGGTAAACACAAATGAGGATTTGTTAGAGTCTGACCAAGTTAGAAAGGGATATGATCATTTTATAACTGAAGGGTTTGTATCCTTGAAAGAAGGATCTACTCTGGTGCCAATAAAAATTCTTAGGGATACTGGAGCTTCTCAATCACTGATGTTAGATAGTGTGTTGAAGTTTAATGAAGAGAGTGATACTGGTGAGGTAAATTACATAAGAGGTGTTGGGAGTGATTTTATGCCTGTACATTTACATAAAGTAAATTTAAAGTCAGGGTTAGTTACAGGATTTGTTAAAGTAGGACTACAGCATAGCTTACCTGTGAAGGGTATTTCTTTATTGTTAGGTAATGACTTGGCAGGTGGACAAGTTTTTCCTGAAGTGCATTTGACAATGGAGTCAGAGGAACCAGAGGTGAATTCTAACACAGATTCTTTCTGCGTTGTGACTAGAGCTATGGCTAAAAAAATTGATGTGCAGAATGAGGTTGTTACTCATGACTGTTCGACTCAGGATTCGAGTTTTGAGGATGTGTCAGAGACTTTCTTACCTTCGTTGTTTGAACAAGATTCTGGGGGTAAGTCTGACTATGAAGATTTATCTCTGTCTCGGAAAGAGATGATAGCAGAGCAGAATAGAGATCCTGAGATTGTAAAATTAAGGGAACAAGCTTTACTGGGTAGTGAAATTGAGAAGGTGTCAGTAGGATATTATTTGGAAAAAGGAGTGTTGATGAGGAAGTGGAGGTCGCCTACAATTCCTGCAAGTGAGGAATGGAATGTTGTTTACCAGGTGGTTGTTCCTAAAGTTTATCGGAATGAGATTTTGACTTTAGCTCATAGTGTGCCTTTAGGTGGACATCAAGGGGTAAGGAAAACTGTGGACAAGATTTTAAAACATTTTTACTGGCCTGGTTTAAGAAAAGATGTGGCGATGTTTTGTAAGACGTGCCATACTTGTCAAATTGTGGGTAAATCAAATCAGGTTACACCAGTAGCTCCATTACAACCTATTCCAGCATTTGGTGAACCGTTTTCTAAAGTTATTGTAGATTGTGTTGGTCCATTACCAAAGACAAAAACTGGTTATCAGTATTTGTTGACTATCATGTGTACTTCGTCTAGGTTTCCAGAGGCAGTACCACTTAGGAATATAAAAGCTAAAACTGTGACGAAGGCTCTTATAAAATTCTTTACTTATTTTGGATTGCCTAAGGAAATACAAACTGATCAAGGTAGTAATTTTATGTCTGGATTGTTTCAACAGATAGTTTATAAATTGGGAGCTAAGCAAATCACTTCGTCTGCATACCATCCAGAATCGCAAGGTGCCTTGGAGAGGCTTCATTCTACTCTCAAGAATATGATTAGGACATATTGTGTGGGGAATGAAAGTGACTGGGATGAGAGTATAAACTTACTTTTATTTGCAGTAAGGGAATCGGTACAGGAATCTTTAGGTTTTAGTCCATTTGAACTTGTGTTTGGACATAGAGTTAGAGGACCTTTAGCTTTATTGAAGGAACAGTGGATTAGTAAGGAAGTGCATACTAATTTGTTGGACTATGTTTTGAAATTTAGGGACAGGTTACATAAAGCTTGTAGTTTAGCCAAGGAAAATTTAAAGTTGGCTCAGGAGAAAATGAAAACTTGGTATGATAAGGAAGCTAGGATGAGGATGTTTAAGCCTGGAGATAAGGTGTTGTTTTTTTTCCCAGTGCAGACAAATCCTTTACAAGCTAGATTTCATGGTCCTTATGAAATTGTGTCTAGAATCAATGATGTGGATTACGTAATAAAAACTCCAGATCGCAGAAGGTCAACACAACTTTGCCACATAAATATGATTAAACCATATTTTGAGAAACAATTTGATACTGTGACTGTTGTGGTTAGTGAGAATGAGTTTGATTTAACTGGGAACATGATAGATGATTCATCTGACTTTCATTCTAAATCTAACATTGTTTCTGTTAGGTTACCTAATTCAACCATTTTGGAAAATATGGATGAGAAATTAGCACATTTACAGCTAGAGCAGAAACAACAGATGAAGGAATTGATTTTTAAGTATAAGGATTTGTTTCCAGATGTTCCGAGAAGGACTACTATAGCTTCACATGATGTAGATGTTGGAGATGCCAAACCTATTAAACAACATCCATATAGGATGAACATGGAAAAATGTGAACTTGCTGAGAAGGAAATTGAATACATGTTAGAGAATGATATTATTAGACATTCTAACTCGAATTGGAGTTCGCCATGTGTTATGGTGCCAAAACCTGATGGTAGTATTAGGTTTTGTACGGACTATAGGAAGGTGAATGCTGTAACGAAAACAGATGCATATCCAATTCCTAGAGTAGATGATTGTGTAGATAAAGTTGGAAAAGCAAAGTTCCTTACAAAGATTGATTTATTGAAAGGGCATTGGTGTGTTCCATTAACGGACAGAGGTAGAGAGATTTCTGCATTTGTAACTCCATCTGGGTTATATGAGTATAATGTTCTTCCATTTGGGATGAAGAATGCCCCAGGTACTTTTCAGAGGATGATTAATTCTGTGATTCAGGGATTGAAAGATACTGATGCTTATATTGATGATTTAGTGACAGGAAATGATACTTGGGAAGCACACATAATTGCGGTGGAGAAATTGTTTGAAAGGCTTTCAAAAGCTAACTTGACTATTAATTTAGCCAAGAGTGAATTTGGACATGCCACTGTGACTTACCTTGGTTATGTTGTGGGTCAAGGTAAGGTAGCTCCTGTTCAGGCAAAAGTTCAGGCAATTTTAGAGATTCCCACTCCGACGGGGGAAAAAAACTCTCAGAAGATTTTTGGGAATGGTAGGATATTATCGAAAATTTTGTAAGAATTTTGCTAATGTTGCCCTTCCATTAACTAATCTTCTGCAGAAGAATGTGAAGTTTGTGTGGACAGTGTTTTGTCAGGAAGCATTTGAAAAATTGAAAACAATGATATGTCAACAACCTGTGCTTAAGGCACCTGACTTTGAAAAACCTTTTTCTTTAGCTGTGGATGCTAGTGATGAAGCTGCGGGAGCAGTATTGATGCAAAGGAATGAGGGTGATGAGGTTGATCATCCAGTAGCATACTTTTCTAAGAAATTTAATAAGCATCAAAGAAACTATTGAACAATAGAGAAAGAATTGTTATCTCTTGTTTTGGCTTTAGAATATTTTGAGGTATATGTTGGTACAACTCAAAAACCACTTATTGTTTACCGTTAGTTTTTCTGAGTAAGATGAAAAACAAAAACAGAAGATTGTTAAATTGGAGTTTGATGTTACAAGAGTACAATATTGTGATAACTCATATTAAAGGTAAAGATAACGTGGTTGCTGATTGTCTATCTCGATGTTGAATGTACAATGTAATATTTTTTTTTTGGAGTGGTTTTTTTTATTGTAACACTCCTACTGTATTGTATATTGTGTATGTTATATAATTTATACATTTGTTTTTCTTGTAAGTGATTGTTAAAATTTTTGTTCTTGTCAGACCAAAAATGTTTTTTTTTTGGAGGGAGGTGTTACGTACCCGTGACACGTGACAGTGGTACCCTTGTCACGTGACTGGGGTTGAAGTTATACTGGACTTGAGGTAATGGTCTTGTGATGGTGGAGTGATGTCACTTTCCCGCCAGTAGAGGTCATGTGACAGGTTTTTTTACAGGGTATAAAAGGAAGACCCACCCTGTCAGGTGCGGCAGTTCGTGGCGGAATTTGCCAAGATGACTTAATGTCCCTGCGTGATTTAATGTGATGACGCAGTTTAGTTAAAAATGAAGTTCTATATAATGCCTAAAGTTTAAAAGGTCATTGCCAATGGTTTCTTTGCTGGTGGAGAGTGAAGATAAGTTTGGAAGGTAAAAATCGAGGAGAATCGATTTTCGACGGTGGATTGATTTCGACCTTGTTTGATCCTCATTCGGAAGGATTTCGTTTACTATTCTCGTGTTAGTCTCCGCTGGAAATAGCGGGAGATTGAGAATAGTGTGGAAGGAAGGTCAGTACCTTTTAAACCGTTATATTTAATAAAATTCGACGTGGGAAAGTTCGACGCCGGGGAATCGAAGGACAACGACGTGGAAGAGAATTTAAATCGCCTTAAAAAGTCTCTCCTTTTAAAAGGACTGTGAGCTTTTGAACTTTTGGCATATCGCTCTAAAGAACTGTTTTATTTTTTTTTCAATACCGCTTTAAAGACTGTTTGAACATGCAGCGCTATTAAGAACTGTGAATGTGTCGCACAGCAGCTGGTTTCGGGTTACGTTTGGGTTTGTTTACTTTTGAGGGGGTTTGTTTCAGTGTTTAATAAACGTGTTATTTGTTATAAAAACCTCTTGCCTAACTCATCTATATTTATTGTTGCCTGAATACGTAACACCGCGAACACATCATCTTAAAGACAATGTTTGTGAATTATGAACCATTTGTGCTATTTGCCACCTTTAACATCACCCTACAATTGCATTGTGACAGTGGGGTCTGTGGTGGAGGAATGCAGAATCAGTGTTGCATCGCCATCAGTACTGGGATCATTGCACCTTTTGATTCGAGTCCTCCGGACCCGGCAGCAAAACTCCTGTATCATTTCTGTGCCTTTCTAGACTAATCCCATCCTCCCTGAGGCGGGCGACCGGATATGCACACAACACTCCAGCTGTGGTCTCAGCAACATCGAACAGTACATCAGTGGACAGGGGAACAGGCCCTTCTGCTCAGTGCGTTGTTGTAAACGAATTGATCTATAATGCATGCCTAACTGAACCAATCCCCTCTGCCTAAACCAGGTCCACACCCTCTATTCTCCACACATTCATGGTAGCTTCTATTTCATCTGGCTCCACCAACACCCCTGGCACTCACGCAAGACACTCACCACTATGCGTATGAAAGAAAATCTTGCAATACACATCTCAGTTAATTATTCTGAGTCAGATTCAATATTGGTGTCTTATATAACTTATATAACTTGATTCTTACAGTAGCTCTGTACGGCAAAGAGAAAACATTAGACAAAATTAAACAATACATGAATGGTGGTAAAATGACAAATGAGGTAGTGTTCTCCCTTTCACCTGAAATGCAAGCTCTCTGGAATTAGATACTTTCTCTGTAATATTTCAAGCATATTGATATATGCCTCCCTGGTGCAAGGGAGAAGGATGTCTCTGAGTGGCTGCAGAACATTCTGGAATGGGAGGGTGAACAGCCAGTCGTTGTGGTGCACATACGTACCAACGATATAGGTTTAAAAAAACGGGATGAGGTCCTACAAGGTGAATTTAGGGAGTTAGGAGGTAAACTAAAAAGTAGGACCACAAAGGTAATAATCTCTGGATTACCATTTCACGTGCTAGTCAGAGTAGCAATAGGAGGATATTTCAGACGAATACGTGGCTTGAAAAATGGTGCTAGGGGAGGGATTCAAACTTCTGGGTCATTGGAACCAGTTCTAGGGGAGGTGGGACCGGTATAAATAGGACGGTCTGCACCTGGGCTGGACTGGAACCAATGTCCTAGGGGGAGCGTTTGCTACTGCTGTTCAGGAGGATTTAAACTAATGTGGCAGGGTGATGGGAACAAGTGCAGAGAGACAGAGGGGTGTAAAATGAGGGTAGAAGCAAAAAGTAGTAAGGTGAAAAGTAAAAGTGGCAAGCAGGCAGGCAAATCCAGGGCAAAAAGCAAAAAGAGCCACTTTTCAACATAATTGTGTAAGGGCTAAGAGTGTTGTAAAAACAAGCCTGAAGGCTTTGTGTGTCAATGCGAGGAGCATTCGTAACAAGGTGGATGAATTGAATGTGCAGATAGTTATTAATGAATATGATATAGTTGGGATCACAGAGACATGGCTCCAGCGTGACCAAGGATGTGAGCTCAACATCCAGGGATATTCAATATTCAGGAGGGATAGACAGAAAAGAAAAGGAGGTGGGGTAGCATTGCTGGTTAGAGAGGAGATTAACGCAATAGAAAGGAAGGGCATTAGTCTGGAGGATGTGGAATCGATATCGGTAGAATTGCATAACACTAAGGAGCATAAAACGCTGGTGGGAGTTGTGAACAGGCCACTTAACAGCAGTAGTGAGGTTGGGAATGGCATTAAACAGGAAATTAGAAATGCGTGCAAAAAAGGAACAGTAGTTACAATGGGTGACTTCAATCTACATATAGATTGGGTGAACCAAATTGGTAATAGACAATAGACAATAGACAGTAGGTCCAGGAGTGGGCCATTCAGCCCTTCTAGCCAGCACCACCATTCACTGTGATAATGGCTGATCATACACAATCAGTTCCCTGTTCCTGCCCACTCCCCTTATCCCTTGACCCCACTATCTATAAGAGCTCTATCTAACTCTCTCTTGAATGCATCCAGAGACTTGGCCTCCACTGCCTTCTGGGGCAGAGCATTCCACATGTCTGCCACTCTCTGGGTGAAAAAGTTTTTCCGTATTTCTGTTCTAAATGGCCTACCCCTTATTCTTAAACTGTGGCCTGTAGTTCTGGACTCACCCATCAGCGGGAACATGCTTCCTGCCTGCAGCATGTCCAATCCCTTAATAATCTTATATGTTTCAATCAGATCCCCTCTCATCCTTCTAAATTCCAGTGTATACAAGCCCAGTCGCTCCAATCCTTCAACATATGACAGTCCCGCCATTCCGGGAATTAAACTTGTGAACCTACGCTGCACTCCCTCAATAGCAAGAATGTCCTTCCTCAAATTTGGAGACCAAACCTGCACACAATACTCCAGGTGGGGTCTCACCAGGGCCCTGTACAGCTGCAGAAGGACCTCTTTACTCCTATACTCAATACCTCTTGTTAGGGAGGCCAGCATGCAATTAGCTTTCTTCACTGCCTGCTGTACCTGCATGCTTGCTTTCATTGACTGATGTGCAAGAACACCTAGATCTCTGTGTACTTCCCCTTTTCCTAACTTCATTTAGATAGTAATCTACCTTCCTGTTCTTGCCGCCAAAGTGGATAACCTTACATTTATCCACATTAAACTGCATCTGCCATATATTTGCCCATTCACCCAACCGGTCCAAGTCATCCCCAAAAATATAAAACTGACTTTACAATTTAAGCAAATATCCTTCAATAGGATATGTTAGTAATAAATTGTACTATGATTGTAATTCAACTCTTCTTCTAAACAAAGCAACATTTGGAGAGGTAGCACTGATGTTATCTAATTCTTTAATTTGTATTAGAGATTTTATCTAATTCCATTCTTGTCTGTTTCTTCAGTTTAGCTATATATGAAATAATCTGACCACCTAAATAGTCTTTTAATGTATCCCAAATTACTAACTTTGAGACATTTCCTGTATTATTAAAGAGAAAAAACTCTTTTATCTGAGTTTCAATAAAGTCAACAAATCCAGAACCTCGTTGACAAATGTTCTGGAAAACACCAAAGTGGTCTGGTAGAAGCAACATCTTTCAGTTCAATTATTAGGTTTAAAGGAGTATGATCAGAGATAACAATTGCATCATGTTCACATTTCTGAACATTAAATGGAAATCGAGGGTCGACTATAAAATAGTCGATTTTCGAATATTTATTATGAACATGTGAGAAAAAAAGAGTATTCTCTATCACTAGGATGCATATGCCTCCAAATTTCAATTAAGCCATAATCAATTAAAAAGGAATTAATAAGTGATGCAGAATGATTAGGGAGTTGATGTTTGGATGATAGAAACACAGAAAATAGGGGCAGGAGCAGGCCATTCAGCCCTTTGAAGCCTGCACCGCCATTCCGTATGATCATGGCTAATCATTGAACTCAGAACCCTGTACCTGCTTTCTCTCCAAACCCCCGGTCCCTTTAGCCACAAGGGCCATATCTAACTCCCTCTTAAATATAGCCAATGAACTGGTCTCAACTGTTTCCTGTGGCAGAGAATTCCACAGATTCACCACTCTCTGTGTGAAGAACTTTTTCCTCATCTCTGTCCCAAAAGTCTTCCCCTTTATCCTTAAACTGTGACCCCTCGTTCTGGACTTCTCCAACATTGGGAACAATCTTCCAGCATCTAGCCTGTCCGATCCCATTAGAATTTTACACGTTTCAATAAGATCCCCCCTCAATCTTCCAAATTCCAGCGAGTATTAGCCTAGTCTTTCCTCATATGAAAGTCCTGCCATCCCAGGAATCAATCTGATGAACGTTCTTTGTACTCCCTCTATGGCAAGAATGTCTGTCCTCAGATTAGGGGTCAAAAACTGAACACAATATTCCAGGTGTGGTCTCACCAAGGCCTTGTACAACTGCAGTAGAACTTTCCTCCTCCTGTACTTGAATCCTTGTGCTACGAATGCCAACATACCATTTGCCTTTTTCACCGCCTGCTGTACCTGCATGCCAACTTTCAATGACTGGTGTACAATGACACCCAGGTCTCGTTGTACCTCCCCTTTTCCTAATTGGCCACCATTCAGATAATAATCTGTTTTTCTGCTCTTGCCACCAAAGTGGAGAACCTCACATTTATCCACATTAAATTGCATCTGCCATGAATCTGCCCACTCACCTAACCTATCCAAGTCACCCTGCATCCTCTTAGCATCCTCCTCATACCTAACACTGCCCCCCAGCTTCGTGTCTTCCGCAAACTGGGAGATGCTGCATTTAATTCCCTCGTCTAAATCATTAATATATATTGTAAACAACTGGGGTCCCAGCAATGAGCCTTGCAATACCCCACTAGTCACTGCCTGCCATTCTGAAATGGTCCCGTTTATTCCCACTCTTTGCTTCCTGTCTGCCAAACAATTCTCTATCCACATCAATACCATACCCACAATACCGTGTGCTTTAAGTTTGCACACTAATCTCCTGTGTGGGACCTTGTCAAAAGCCTTTTGAAAATCCAAATATACCACATCCACTGGATCTCCCATATCCACTCTACTAGTTACATCCTCAAAAAATTCTATAAGATTTGTCAGACATGATTTACCTTTCACAAATCCATGCTGACTTTGTCCGATGATTTCACCTCTTTCCAAATGTGCTGTTATCACATCTTTAATAACTGACTAGCATTTTCCCCACCACCGATGTCAGGCTAACCAGTCTACAATTCCCGGATTTCTCTCTCCCTCCTTTTTTAAGAAGTGGGGTTAAATTAAACACCCTCCAATCCTCAGGAATTGATCCAGGATCTAAAGAGTTTTGAAAAATTATCACTAATGCATCCACTGTTTCTTAGGCTACTTCCTTAAGCACTCTGGGATGCAGGCCATCTGGCCCTGGGGAGTTATCTGCCTTTAATCCCTTCAATTTACCTAACACCACTTCCCTACGAACATGCATTTCCCTCAGTTCCTCCATCTCACTAGACCCTCGGTCCCCTACTATTTCCAGAAGATTATTTATGTCCTCCTTAGTGAAGACAGAACCAAAGTAGTTATTCAATTGGTCTGCCATGTCCTTGTTCCCCATGATCAATTCACCTGTTTCTGACTGCAAGGGACCTACATTTGTCTTAACCAAACGTTTTCTTTAAAAGGCTATAAAAGATTTTACAGTCAGTTTTTATGCTCCCTGCCAGCTTTCTCTCATAATCTTTTGTCCCTTTCCTAATTAATCCCTTTGTCCTCCTCTGCTGGACTCTGAATTTCTCCCAGTCCTCAGGTATGCCACATTTTCTGGCTAATTTTTATGTTTCTTCTTTGGAACTGATACTATCCCTAATTTCCCTTGTCAGTCACGGGTGCACTACCTTCCCTGGTTTATTGTTTTGCCAAACTGGGATGAACACTTGTTGTAGTTCATCCACGCGATCTTTAAATGCTTGTCATTGCATATCCACCGTCAACCCTTTAAGTATCATTTGCCAGTCTATCTCAGCTAATTTCTGTCTCATACCTTCAAGGTTAAGTTCAGAACCTTTTTTTCTGAATTAACTACGTCACTCTCCATCTTAATGAAGAATTCCACCATATTATGGTCACTCTTAACCAAGGGGCCTCGCACGACAAGATTTCTAACTAACCCTTTCTCATTGCTCAATAATACCGTCTAGAATGCCCTGCTCTCTAGTTGGTTCCTCGACATGTTGGTTCAGAAAACCATCCCACATACATTCCAAGAAATCCTCTTCCTCAGCAGCCTTACCAATTCGGTTCACCCAATCTATATGTAGATTGAAGTCACCCATTATAACTGCTGTTCCTTTATTTTATGCATTTCTAATTTCCTGTTTAATGCCATCCCCAACCTCACTAGTACTGTTAGGTGGCCTGTACACAACTCCCACCAGCGTTTTATGCCCCTTAGTGTTATGCAGCTCTACCCATATCGATTTCACATCCTCCAGGCTAATGTCCTTCCTTTCTATTGCACTAATTCCCCTCTCTAACCAACAACGCTACCCCACCTCCTTTTCTTTCCCTCCTGAATATTGAATATCCCTGGATGTTGAACGCCCATCCTTGCTCACCCGGGAGCCATGTCTCTTTGATCCCAACTATATCATATTCATTAATAACTATCTGCACATTCAATTCATTCACCTTGTTACAAATGCTCCTTGCATTGACACACAAAGCCTTCAGGCTTGTTTTTAAACACTCTTAGACCTTATACAATTATGTTGAAAACTGGCCCTTTTTGATTTTTGCCCTGGATTTGCCTGCCTGCCACTTTTACTTTCCACCTTACTACTTTTTGCTTCTACGCTCAGAAGTGTGAGGCGGTGCACTTTGGAAGGTTAAATCAAAGTAAATGGCAGGATACTTGGTAGTGTGGAGGAGCAGAGGGGTCTGGGGGTTCATGTCCACAGATCCCTGAAAGTTGCCTCATAGGTAGATTGGGTAGTTAAGAAAGCTTATGGGGTGTTAGCTCTCATATGTCGAGGGACAGAGTTTAAGAGTCCCAAGATAATGATGCAGCTCTATAAAACTCTGGTTAGGCCACACTTGGAGTATTGTGTCCAGTTCTGGTTGCCTCACTATAGGAAGGATGTGGAAGCATTGGAAAGGGTACAGTGGAGATTTACCAGGATGCTGCCTGGTTTAGTCAGCATGCGTTATGATCAGAGATTAAGGGAGCTAGAGATTAAGGGAGCTGGGGCTTTACTCTCTGGAGAGAAGGAGGATGAAAGGAGACATGATAGAGGTATACAAGATATTAAGAGGCATAGATAGAGTGGACAGCCAGCACCTCTTCCCCAGGGCACCACTGCTGAATACAAGAGGACATAGCTTAAGGTAAGGGGTGGGAAGTTCAAGGGGGATATTAGAGGAAGGTTTTTTTACTCAGAGAGTGGTTGGTGTGTGGAATGCACTGCCTGAGTCCGTGGTGGAGGCAGATATAGTGAAATTCAAAAGGCTACTAGACAGGTATATGGAGAAATTTAAGGTGGGGGGGGGGGATATATGGGAAGCAGGGTTTAAGGGTTGGCACAACATTGTGGGCCGAAGGGCCTGTACTGTGCTGTACTATTCTATGTTCTATAATCAGCTGCTTCATCAACTGTCAAAGCAGAATCGGCTTGCTAAGCCTTCCCCTGATTTACACTTTGTAAGAGAATACACCAACCCTCTCTTGGCCACTTTAAAATCTGAGCAACCTTCTCAAAATGCTGAAAGTATTTATCAACCTCTGGCTCGTCAAATGGAGGTACCAATTTAACTTCCTGACTGGCCTCAACATATCACCAGAGTCTAACACTCGACCCCTTTGCTGCAATCTCTCTATCTTTTCCAGCTCGAACAGCCTCTGCCTTTCTGCTTCCTCCCTCTGTTTTTCTGCCTCTGCCTTTCCGCAGCCTCCAGCTTTAATTTTTATCACTCGTACTGGAGCTCAAGCTCACTAGGTTTACTTTCAGGAAACAACTCCAACTCCTCCACTTTAAACACACCCTCAGATACATAATGTTCAGCTATTATCCTCTGCATCTGTGCCCTCCTTATTGTCGATTTCACCGTAGCAAGTTTTAACCTTCTAGCAAGACTCAACAACTCAATACATCTTCTAATGCCTCAGAGGTTGGTGCTTCCTGACATTGATCAACATCCATTGCTGCTGATTTTCCACAAACAAATAAATCAAAAGGAATTTCCCCAATGAAATCAATAATTAATCAATACACCCCCAAATCTGTTCATATTCTGGACGCAGGCCCCAATTTTATTCTGAATTGTAACGCTTTAGAAACGAACCAGCAGCAATAGACTACACCTGGAGTATGTTTTTGATGCTAAAACTATCTTTAATATAATCTACTTATAATATAGTAACTTAAGGAAGATAAACAGAAGTTAACAGTGTCATGTGTATATATGTGTGTAAATAAAACTCCCAAACTATTGAGCTCGGGGGAAACAAGGCTTGGAGTCTTGAGATGGTAAAGTATGAAAGTTCAGTTCATCTACAGAATAGGTGATGAGAGAGATATTTGTAATCCAGGGTAAATGTCGAGAGAAGGCAATTATGTTGAATTCCACAGGTTCCATTGTGGTAAAATGAGAGAAGAGTCACTGTAGATTTTATCTGTCGTCGTTCCAAATCCACATACGAATTATCACCGAAAGTGACTTGTCACAGGAGGTATCATCAAGTGAATTACCACACCACACCCAGGCAAGGGTTAAAACATCAGTGGTCTTCATTGGATACCCCAAATCAAATCCATTCCTATGGATCAAACGAGGTGACAAACACACATTCAATGTACGGTGAATCGATAATTAACCCACCCTTGTGGGCACAGGAAAATTCCAAACAGTGACCCTTGGCACCTATTTCCCTGGTTTCGATCCTTCCATTTTTCTTCCTTCATCTCCATCTGACTCTGAGTGTCTGTGTCCTCGGTTAAAACTAAACAAGCTGCGAGCGATGTAAACAAGCTGCAAGTCAGACTGATTCACCTTTTTAATCTCTCTCTCTCTCTCTCTGTCTCTTAAAATGATAGTCCACAACAAACGAAACCGAGAGATTCATAACAATGGCCAGTCCCCATTCTGAATTGACTGGTGTGCCAGTAGTTGGGATGACTGAGGGAATCGCTTCCCACATTCTCAGCAGATGAACGGCTTCTCCCCAGTGTGAACTTGCCCATGTCTCTGTAGGCTTGAAGAGCGAGTGAATCTCTTCCCACATTCTGAGCAGGTGAATGGCCTCTCCCCAGTGTGAACTCGATGGTGACTCTGCAGGATGGATGACTGAGTGAATCTCTTCCCACATTCTGAGCAGGTGAATGGCTTCTCCCCAGTGTGAACTCGCTGATGACTCTGTAGGTGGGTTAACTGAGTGAATCTCTTCCCACATTCTGAGCAGATGAACGGCTTCTCCCCAGTGTGAACTCGCTGGTGTTTCCACAGGGTGGAAGAGTGAGTGAATCTTTTCTCACAGAGTGAGCAGGTGAACGGCCGCTCCCTGGTGTGAACTCGCTGGTGAGCCATTAGGTCAGATGACAGAGTGAATCCTTTCCCAGAAATTCAGCAGATGACCAGCCTCTGCCTGGTGTGAACTGACTGTTGTGTCCGCAGGTGGGAAGACTGACTGAATCCTTTCTCACACACAGAACAGGTGAATGGCCTTGCCCAGTGTGAACTTGCTGATGTACCTTCAATTGTGATAGCCAAGTGAAACCATTCCGACTGTCTGACCAGGTGAATGGCCTTTCTCCTGTATAAAATGACGGGCGTGCCAGTTCGTCAAATGACCAAGTGAATCCCTCCCCACTGTCTGAGCAGGAAGGAAGGTCGATTGAATCACTTCTCCACTTCTTAAATATCTGGACAGAGACAACAAAACTGGCATGCCGTGTTTGAAATTGCTGGAGACAAATTCCTTCTCGTTTTTAACCTGTAAAATGATTTATAAAATCCATCAATGGGGTTAGGACAACATTTTGGATGAGATTACTTGAGTTGCCAAGGTTTGATCTGGTATCACACTGTTACAGTGAAGTTCTACCCAAGTTGGACAGTGAAATCATCTCCTGACTGGGCAGAGTGCTGGTATCTGGAATGACCATCAATTCCCTGATGCTGTTCCTGTCTTTATAAGAATGGGGCATTTCTGTCATCTCCAATTTGTACCCTCGCTCAGTTTGACTCTCCATTGGTATTATTCCCTTCTCTTGCTGAACTGCATGGGTGCCTGGTCCCACAGTAACTGAAACAGTCTCACGCAAATAGTCTTTCTTGATGTGCAGCTGGGATTTTCTTTTATGTATTGTTAACTTAAAGTGTCACAGTTTTAACGCCATATAAAAAATTCCTGCTGAAATGACTGGTTGGGCTGCACAGCTGTTAAAAGGGTTTAGAGTGAATTTTTGTAATATTTCAGGTTCTTCTAGAAATGTACAACACAGAAACAGACTAAAATAATAGATAGGGATGGGGGTAAGGGGTATCAACGGAGGGCAGTGAATTGGACATTCATGCCGGCAGGAAGGAGGCTACCTAGGCGGGAGATAAGGTATTGCTCTATCGACCTGCGTGTGGCCTCATCTTGACGGTAGAGGAGGCCATGGACAGTCATATCAGAGTGGGAGTGGTCTGTGGAATTGAAGTGTGTGGCCACAGGGAGATCCCGCCACTGCTGGAGGACCGAGGGCCGGTGTTCGGCGAAACGGTCTCCCAGTTTGCGGCGGGTCTCCCGAATGTATAAATGGCCACATCGGGAGAACCGGATACAGTATATCACCCCAGATGACTCGCAGGTGAAGTGGTACCTCACCTGAAAGGACTGCCTGGGGCCTTGGACTTCATTAACTTCACCTCCAACTTTCACTCCACCCTCAAATTCAACTGGTCTATTTCCGACACCTCCCTCCCCTTTTGAGATCTTTCTGTTTCGATCTCTGGAGACACCCAATCCACCAACGTCTACTACAAACCTACTAACTCCCACAGCTACCTAGACTATTCCTCCTCACACCCTGTCTCCTGCAACAATGCTATCCCTTTCTCTCAATTTCTCCGCCTCCGCCGCATCTGCTCTCAGGATGAGGCCTTTGATTCTAGGACAAAGGAGATGTCTTCCTTTTTTAAAGAAAGGGGCCTCCCTTCGTCGACTATCAACTCTGCCCTCCATCGCGTCTCCCGTATTTCACGCACCTGTGCCCTCACCACATCCCCCCACCAGCCCACCAGGGATAGAGTCCCCCGGTCTTCACCTATCACCCTACCAGCCTACAGATCCAATGCATAATCCTCCGTAACTTCCGCCACCTCCTAAGTGATCCCACCACCAACCACATCTTCCCCTCCCCCCCACACTCAGCTTTCCGCAGGGATCGCTTCCTATGTGACTCCCTTGTTCATTCATCCCCCCCATCCCTCCCCACGGACCTCCCTCTGGGCACTCATCCCTGCAAACGGAACAAGTGCTACACTTGCCCCCACACTTCTTCTCTCACCACCATCCCAGGCCCCAGACAGTCCTTTCATGTCTGTCCATCCTCTACTGTTAAGATGAGGCCACACGCAGGTCGATGGAGCAATACCTTATCTCCCGCCTAGGTAGCCTTCTTCCTGCTGGCATGAACATCCAACTCACTGACCTCCATTGATTCCCCTGCCCCCACCCTTACCCCCATCCCTATCTATTATGTTAGTCTGGTTCTCTTTCTCTCTCTTTTCCCCCCTCACTATAATCTCTCCCCACAGCCCTACCTTTCTTTCTCTTTTATTTCCTATAATTCTCCACCTTCCCCCAGCCCATTTCCCTCCAGCCTATCACCCCAGCTCTCTACTTTATCCCTCCCCCCAATTCTTATCCCCCATCGACCATCCCACATTACTTCACTCCTGATGAAGGGTTTCGGCCCGAAATGTCATTATTACCTCCTCCCATAGATGCTGTCTGGCCTGCTGAGTTCTGCCAGCATTTCGTGTTTTTTTATTTATTTCCAGCATCTGCAGATTCACTCATGTTGAACACAGAAACAGGTCCTTTGGGCCTTCTAGTTTGTGCTGAACTATTTAAACTGCCCACTCCCATACCTCCATCATCCAGGTACCTACGCAAACCTCTTAAATGTTGAAATTGTGCTCGCATGCACCACTCCTGATGGCTGCTCATTCCACACCCGGATGACCGTCTGTGTGAAGAAGTTTCCCCTCATGTTCCCCTTAACATTTCACCTTTCACCCTTAATCCCTGGCCTCTGGTTGTAGTTCCACCCAAACTCAGTGGAGAAAGCCAGCTTGCGTTTACACTATCGATGCCCTTCTATCACAATCAAATCTCACCTCAATCTCTAACATTCCAAGGAATAAAGTCCTGACCTGTTCAAACTTTCCTTATAACCCAAGTCCTCCAGACATGGCAACATCCTTGTGAATTTTCTCTGAATCTCTGAACCTCTTACATCTTTCCTGTAGGTAGGTGACCAAAACTGCACAGAATTCTCCAAATTAGGCCTCACCAATGTCTTCTACAAGTCAACATAACATCCATCTATTGTCAATATTTGGTTCATGAAGGCCATTGGGCTAAAATCTTTCCTTCCGTCACTATCTAACTGTGAGACCACTTTCAGTGAATTAAGGACTTGTATTCCCAGGTCCCTTCCTTCCACAACACTACTCCGTGCCCGACCAGTCACTGTGAAAGACCTCCCTTGGTATGTCAGACCAAAGTGCAACACCTCACACTTGTCTGCATTAAATTCCATTTTCCATTTCTCAAACTATTTTCCCAGTGGGTCCAGATCGCACTGCAAGCCATGATAATCTTCCTCACTGTCCACTACACCACCAATCTTGGTGTCATCCACAAATCTGATGATCCAGTTAACCACACTATCATCCAGATTACTGATATAGATGACAAACAACAACAGATCCAGCACTGATCCCTGTGACAACCACTAGTCACAGGCCTCCAGTCAGAGAGGCAACCATCTGCTACCACACTCTGGCCTCTCCCAAAGACAGTGTCTCATCCAATTTACTGTCTCATCTTGAATGCTGAGTGACTGAACCTTCTTGACCAACTTCCCATATGAGAATTTGTCAAGTGCCTTGCTAAAGTCCATGTAGACAACACCTACTGCCTTGCCTTCATCCACTTTCCTGATAACTTCCTCGAGAGACTCTCTAAGATTGGTTAGACATGACCTACCATGCACAAAGCCATGCTGTCTATCCTTAATCAGTCCACATCGATCCAAATACTTACATATCGGGTTCCTGCACATATGTTCTAATAACTTTCCCACTACTGATGTCAAGCTCACTAACGTAACATTTTCTCGCTTCTCCTTAGAGCCCTTCTCGAACAGTGGAACCACATTGTCTGCCCTCCATCCTCCAGTACCTCACCTGTCACTAAGGATTCTTTCAATATCTCTGCTTGGATCCCGACAATTTCTGCACTTGTCTTCCGCAGGGTCCGAGTGAACAACTTGTCAGGCCCTGGGGATTAATCCACGCTAATTTGCCTGAAGACAGCAAACCCCTCCACCTCTGTAATCTGTCCAGGGACTCTGAAGTTGATGTTGCTTTGCCTCACCTCTACAGACTCTGTGTCCATCTCCTGAGTCAATACAGATGCAAAACTACTATTTAAAACCTCCCCCATCTATTTTGTCTCCCGTATAGATTACCATTCTGATCGTACAGAGGGGGCATGTTTCTGTTCTGACCTTCTCCATGTTTCTGTGACAGAGAAGCTGGCCAAACCTGACTGGAAGGGGAATCTGGTAGGAGTGACGACAGAGCAGCAATGGCTGGAGTTTCTGGCAGCATCTCGGGAGGTGAGTGATCAATACATCCCAAAGAAGTGGAAGCATTGGAAAGGCAGGAGGACACAACCATGAAATGAGATGCCAAAGCCAACATAAAAGCCAAAGGGAGGGCAAATAATAGAGTAAAAAACATTGGGAGGCTTTTAGAAACCAACAGAAGACAACTAAAGAAAGTCAGATGAGAGGGTGTGGAAATATGATATTGTAGTCATTAATGCGTCTTGGTAGCACCCAACAGCCTGAGGAATTTAGAGGAACAAAATATCCGGGGCCTCAATATCTCTTGAAAGCGAAGATTCCCTGCACCAGTTACCTTTCAACTTTTATTTTGGTAGGCACGTACAAACAGTACACCCTCAAAATTTCACTTCTGAAGAACTCCCACTGACCAAGTACTCCTTTGCCAGAAAACAGCCCGTCCCAATCCACACTTGTCAAATTCTTGCAAATACCATAAAAATTGATCTTGCTCCAATCTAGAATCTCAAGAGAGGTCCAGACCTATGTTTTTCCGTACTTACTTGGAATCTCATGCCATTATGATCACTATGCACAAAGTGTTCCCATACATTAATTTCTGTCACCAGCCCTGGATCGTTTCCCAACAGCTTATTGCACACTTCTACGCCGGATGTTTTACGTACTGATTAAGGAGCATTTGACAAACTCGACCTCATCTAGTCCTTTTACAGTATGAGAGTCCCAGTCAATATATGGAAAGTTAAAATCACTTACTATATCAACAATTGTTTCTTGGTGTAGTCTGTGAACTCTCTACAAATTTGTTCCTCTGAATCCCTCAGACTGTTGGGTGCAACCAATTCCCAGTAATGCCTACGATATCATAATTCCATGCCCTGGGCTCATCTGGCTTTCCTACGATGCTTCTTGCATCGTGATTTCTACAGCTCAACACATTCATCGCACCGTGCTCAAGCATTTGATGCTGACTCTATCTGAGCTCTGAACATCTGTCTGGTGTCAAGAAAACAACCTCTCCCTCAATGTCAGAAAAACCTCTGACACTGAATTTTGTGGTGGAGATGCAGGAAAGGTTTTCTTCTGATGACTCTTCCATGAAGGTCATATTTGTGCAGGTGTCGCTGCACAGTAGAACAGTGCACCACCACTCCAGAGGCTGCTAAATCTTTCTGAATTTTTTTTTACAGTCAAATGGGGGTTTTGATTTGCCTTTCTAGCAATCCTACAAGTAGTTCTCTCGGAAAGTTTTCTTGGTCTTCCAGACATCAACTTGACCTCCACCGTTCCTGTTAACTGCTATTTCTTAATTACATTACAAACTGAGGAACCGGCTACCTGAAAACACTTTGCTATCTTCTTATAGCCTTCTCCTGCTATGTGGGCATCCATTACTTTAACTTTCAGAGTGCTTGGCAGCTGCTTAGAGGAGCCCAAGGCTGCTGATTGTTGGGACAAGGTTTGTGGAGTCAGGGTATTTATAAAGCTTTGCGATTTGCATAACCTGGCCTGTCCTAACAATGACTGTGAACAAGCCATTGTCCTAACAAGCTAATTCAGGTCTGAGACCTTGGTAAAATTTAACTGAGAGCTCAAATCTCTTGGGGTGCCCAAACTTTTCCTTGGTGCTCCTTTCCTTTTTTTCCCACTCTAAAATTGTACAAAACAGAAATAATACACTAAACTCCTCATGAAGGGTTTCGGCCCGAAACGTTGTCACTACCTCCTCCCATAGATGCTCTCTGGCCTGCTGAGTTCTGCTAGCATTTTGTGTTTTTAATAACACACTAATCTTGCTTAAAATGTTGAAAAGAATGTTTTGTCTTTAATTTTATGACTTTTGGAGACCAGTTCACCTTCTACTCACTTAACTATTCACAGTAACAGGAAGTTTGACCAGTGGTGCCCAGCCGTTTGCATACCACTGTATGGGATGGGGTGGAGAGCGCGGGGTGTGACGGGAGAGAGGGGGAGGAGGAGGAATGGGACTGACAGGGAGCGAAGAGGGAGAACGCGTGGGGTGAGTGGTAGATTTAGAGGGTGAGAAAGAGGGGAAGACAATGTGGGATACGGGAGCCAGCAGGGAGAGTGTTTGAGAGAGGGGGGAGGGGGGATGTAGGGAGAGAGATAGAGAGGTTGAGAGCTGGAAATGGAGGCGGTTACAGAGTGGCGGAGGTGAGTGAGTGAGAGAGACAAGTTTGATTGAGGTGCGTGAGAGAGGAGGAGATGGAGAGGGGAAGACAGAGGGTGACCGAGATTGAGAGTGGGATGGTGGGTGATAGGGGTAGGGACAGGGATTGTGAGATGGGAGAGAGAATGGAAGAGTATGAGAAACAGATGGATAGAAGGGGAGAGAGTGAGAGACAAATGAAAAGAGGCATGAGAGAGTGAGGAGATGAAGAGAAACAAGAGAGAGGAGTACGATTTATTAATAGAGGATTAGAGAGAGTGGCAAAAAAGGAGAGCGAGAGGAAAGGGGTGAAAGAGAGTGGGAGACTGGTCGAGTAGCAGTGTAACAGAGGGATAGGGAAAAGAGAAGGGGAGGGAGAGAGGCGGTGAGGAAGCAAGGATGATTGAGAGGGGCGATGATAAGGAAGGGGTGAGGGAGAGTTGAGACAGTGAGGGAGCAAGAAGGGAGGGCTGGAGTAGAGGGCCCTATGAGGAAGACGGACTGTGAGGAGGGTGTGGTGAGGGAAATGGGGTAAGTAGCTAGGGGTGAGGGAGAAAGGCGAGGAGACTGTGTGTCTGATTAGAATTGTTAGACTAACTATTTATTCAGTCCCCAGTTGCAGGGTCATTAATCACGTATGTTCACAAATCACCGAACAAATCCACCGTGGGATTACGGTTCCATGCTGGGAATTATGAGTGTGAGGGAGCTTGCTGTTCTCGGTGTCGGATGTGGGAGGTCCCGGAGTCTCCTAGTCTCTCGGACGTTCACATCTGCGCCAGGTGCGCCGAGCTGCAGTTCCTAAGGGACTGTGCCAGGGAACTGGAGATGCAGCTCGATGACCTTCGTCTGGTCAGGGAGAGTGAGGAGTTGATAGAGAGGAGTTACAGACAGGTTGTCACACCAGGGCCATGGGAGGCAGACAGGTGGGTCACGGTTAGGAGGGGGAAGGGGAAGAGTCAGGCATTAGAGAGTACCCCTGTCGCTGTACCCCTTGACAATAAGTACTCCTGTTTGAGTACTGTTGGGGGGGGGATGGGGGGGGGGAGACAGCCTACCTGGGGGAAACAACAGCGGCCGTGCCTCCGGCACAGAGTCCGGCCCTGTAGTTCAGAAGGGTAGGGAAAGGAAGAGGAAGGCAGTAGCAATAGGGGACTCGATAGTTAGGGAGTCAGATAGGTGATTCTGTGTACGCAGTCAGGAGACCCGGATGGTAGTTTGCCTCCCTGGTGCCAGGGTCCTGGATGTTTCTGATCACATCCATGATATCCTGAAGTGGGAGGGTGAGGACCCAGAGGTTGTGGTACATATAGGTACCAATGACATAGGTAGGAAAAGGGAAGAGGTCCTGAAAGGAGAATATAGGGAGTTAGGAAGGGAGTTAAGAAGGTCCGCAAAGGTAGTAATCTCGGGATTACTGCCTGTGCCATGTGACAGTGACAGTAGTAATGGAATGAGGTGGAGGATAAATGCGTGGCTGAGGGATTGGAGCAGGGGGCAGGGATTCAAGATTCTGGATCTTTGGGACCTCTTTTGGGGCAGGTGTGACCTGTACTAAAAGGACGGGTTGCACTTGAAACCTAGGGGGACTAACATCCTGGCGGGGAGATCTGTGAAGGCTACTGGGGAGACTTTAAACTAGAATGGTTGGGGGTGGGAATCAAATTGAAGAGACTAGGAGAGAGGAGGTTAGTTCACAAATAGAGAAAGCTTGTAGACAGTGTGAGGAAATCTAGGAATAATGCTGCATATTTCCCTGAAGGTGGAAACTCATGTGGTGGTGAAGAAAGCTTTTGGTATGCTGATCTTTATAAATCAGAGCATTGAGTATAGAAGTTGAGATGTAATGTTAAAATTGTACAAGGCATTGGTGAGGCCAGATTTGGAGTATTGTGTACAGTTCTGGTCACCAAATTATACGTAAGATGTCAACAGAGATTTACAGAATGTTACCTGGGTTTCAGCACCTAAGTTACAGAGAAAGGTTGAACAAGTTAGGTCTTTATTCTTTGGAGCGTAGAAGGTTGAGGGGGGACTTGATAGAGGTATTTAAAATTATGTGGGGATTGATAGAGTTGACGTGGATAGGCTTTTTCCAATGAGTGTAGGGAAGATTCAAACAAGAGGACATGAGTTGAGAGTTAAGGGGCAAAAGTTTAGGTTTAGCACGAGGGGTAACTTCTTTACTCAGAGGGTGGTAACTGTGTGGAACGAGCTTCCAGTGTAAGTGGTAGAGACAGGTTCGATTTTGTCATTTAAAAAAAATTGAGGTCAGCGGGAGACGCTCATGGAGTGAGTATTGTTTCAGATCCGCTCCATAACCTTTACTTTTTTTAACCTTTGATCACCCTTATTCAACTTATTGTTACCTACACCAAAAGATTCTTGCTATTTTCTTGGGCTTATCGTTAAGAGTTTATTGTGAATTTTTGAAGATATTCAAACAGAAATGGCTCTTAGATCCAAAGGACGAGAACGGGGGCGCAACCCGAACGGTAATGGAAAGAAGCAAGCTCATCCGCAACGCACTGAGTTAACTTATGAACTTTTTATGGAGGTTTTGGATAAAAAAATTCGATGAACTACAACAAGTTTTTAAACAAGATATAAAGGCTTTTCAAGATTATATGGTTAAGACGGATTCAGTAATTAAACAGCAGCAAGCTCTTATTGCGTCTCTGCAAGAAGAAGCTCGGAAACGAGATTTGACAATTGATAAATTGCAACAGGGTTTAATTTCGACCATTAAATTGGTGGAATCACTTAAAGCCAAGAGTGTCGACTTGGAGAATCGGTCCAGAAGACAGAACCTACGTATACTTGGTCTCCCAGACAGCATAGAAAAAGGCGATCCTTCGAAATATTTTGCTCAACTTTTAAAAGATGCGTTTCCGTCGGTTTTTCCAGAAACCCCCCCCCCCGTTACTTGACCGAGCACATAGAATTTGGAGTCGTTCATCGAGTGCTTCAGCTAAACCCCCGGTGGTAATTGTCCGGTTTCACTATGTACACGACAAAGAACAACTTATTCGTGAAGCTCGGAGGGTTGGGATGATTAAATTTCAAAATTACTACTTCCATTTGGTGGAAGATTTTAGTCCTGAAGTTATGAAAAAAAGGTTTCTTTTTAAACCTCTGGTATCTGAATGTTATGAGAAAAATCTAAAACCTGCGCTCTTATACCCGGCGAAGCTCACAATATCTCCATCGAATGCTCCACGCCAGGTTTTTCTTTCTACATTTGAAGCGAGAAAGTATCTGGAGGAGAACTTCCCTACTACTATAGACACTGATCCCTAATAAATGAGTGATTCTGATTGTGTAAGATGGTTTTCGATTCCTCAAACCAGGGTTAGTCTCTGGTTATCGGTGTAGGTTTATCCTATACTTCATATTTAAGTTAAAGTGTGTTTTCGTTATATTAATCGTTCTGTCTTATACACTTTAACCACTATACTACATTTTTGACTATTAATTTTGTTCCCTTGAAGGTATATTTTTAACCTTTCGAAGGGAAATTTTTTGTATTATCAAGATGGTGGTTTTTTGCAAAAATATTCTTGGTTTTGGTTAAGATGGTGTTATTGTTTCTTTTTTCGTCTTCTTCCTATAATGCATCGCTTATCATAGTTTAAATACTTCTTGATTTGTTTGGGTTATAACCCGATTTATAAACTTTTAGTGATTATTTTCTTTTTTTTTACAACTAAGCATATTAAGAAGCGTAGATTTTAGTACTGTGATTATAATTTTTAAAGTTGGGGTGGTTTTTGTTATATATCCTTTAAATACGGAGTGGTCTGCCGCTGATATGGGGGTAGAATTCGTCTCATTTTTTTCTTTTTCTAGCCATATTTTGGCTTTTTCTCTTTTTCTTGTGGGGGTGGGGGTTGGTCTGTTTTCCTTTTTTATTTTTCCTTTACCAGTTTGTTTCAGTTTTTTCATTCGGGCTGTATTTGAACTACAAATATGTCTACGATGTCGTCACTTCCGGGTCTGCTCTTTATTTTTGTTCCTCTTCCGGGTGCATGAGTTTATAATTTGGTTAACACTTTTTATACCAAAGGGTTGACTTTAGAAGTATGGCTCAAACCATTAACTTTGTGTCTTGGAATACTAATGGCTTAAACCACCCGATTAAACGAAAGAAGATTTTCAAAGTATTCCAAAGACTTAATGTGCATATCATTTTTGTACAGGAAACTCATGTGAGGAAGGAGGACAAATATCGCTTTTTTAGGTCTTGGCGGGGTCAACAATATCATTCGAATTCGAATGCCAAAGTTAAGGGAGTTTCAATTTTTATTGACTCCTCTATTGCATTTGTTCAACATGATATCCTTTCGGATCCGAATGGTAGATTTTTGTTAATTACGGTTTTACTCTGTAATAAAAAGGTTGCTATGGTTAATGTTTATGCTCCAAATGTGGATTGTCCTGATTTTTTTAAGTCCTTATTTACTTCTTTACCTAATTTAAATGAATATAAGATAATAATGGGTGGTGACTTTAATTGTTGTTTAAATCCTTTGATGGACAAATCTATATCTACTCAGTCTTTACCCAATAAGTCGGCCACTTGTATTAACTCCTTTTTGACTGATAATGGAGTTTTTGATATTTGGAGATTTCGCCATCCTAATGACAAAGAGTTTTCTTTTTTCTCGCATGTTTATCACTCCTATTCGAGAATTGATTATTTTTGTATTGACTCTTGTTTTATTCCATCGGTAATTGGTTGTAATTATGATATTATAGCTATTTCTGACCACGCTCCATTAAAACTTTCTATTAATTTTACGGATACAGCTTTAAGTGCTAGACAATGGCGATTTGACTCTACCTTATTGCAAGATCCGGACTTTATCAAATTTATGAAGGAGCAGATCGATTTCTTCTTTTCAACTAATTCCACGGAAGATATCTCTTGTGGAACACTTTGGGACACTTTTAAAGCGTATATACGTGGACAGATTATCTCTTACTCTGTTGGTCTGAGAAAACGCATTAAGGAGGAAACTCTTTTATTGGTTGATAAAATTAAAGAGATTGACAAGAAATATTCGACCACTCCTAGTAGGGAGCTTTACAAACAAAGGGTTGAACTTCAAATGGAACATAGTTTATTACTTACATCTCCGATTGAAAATCAATTAATGAAAACCAGATCTGATTTTTATATACATAGTGATAAATCGGGAAAACTGTTAGCTAGTCAGTTGAAGAATGTTTGGGTTAAACGTCAAATCACTAAGGTTCGTCAGCAGAATGGGGATTTGACAGTTAAACATAATGAGATAAATAAGTCTTTTCAAGACTTTTATACCTCCCTGTATCAATCTGAATTCCCTCAGGATCATAATACCATGTGTGATTTTCTTGGGAAATTGAATTTTCCAAAAATATCATCTGATGATCTTTCAGTATTAGATACTCCGATCACGGATGCGGAAATTAAAGGGGTTATTTCCTCAATGAATTCCGGGAAAGCACCAGGTCCAGATGGGTATGCAGCAGAATTTTTTAAATGCTTTTCTGCTACTCTCTCTCCTTGGTTATGCAAGGTTTTTGAAGAAGCAATTAGATTGGGGAATTTGCCACAATCTTTTTATAGAGCTTCCATTTCTTTAATACTGAAGAAAGATAAAGACCCTACTGACTGTGCATCTTATAGACCAATATCTTTATTGAATGTGGACTCCAAGATCTTTTCCAAGTTACTGGCTTCCAGGCGGGAGAAGGTATTACCCCAAATTATTTCGGAAGATCAAACCGGTTTTATTAAAAACCGATACTCTTTTTTCAATGTTAGGAGATTATTGAATATTGTTTATACTCCTTCACATAGCACTTCAGAATGTGTTATTTCATTAGATGCGGAGAAAGCATTTGATAGAGTTGAATGGCCTTACTTATTTTATGTGCTGGAGAAGTTTACTTTTAGTCCGACCTTCATCTCTTGGATTAAACTGATCTATCAAACTCCAGTAGCTTCGGTGTTTACTAATAATCAAAGATCTCCCTTCTTTCGTTTATTTCGGGGCACTAGACAAGGTTGTCCTCTTAGTCCATTATTATTTAATATTGCTTTAGAAGCTTTGGCAATTGCCATCAGAGAATCACAGGATATTTTGGGTATTAACCGTGGAACAGATATTCATAAGGTATCTTTGTACGCAGATGATTTATTATTATTCATTTCTAACCCTGAGAAATCTATTCCAGCAGTTTTATCATTGTTGGCTCAATTTAGTGAGTTTCTGGGTATAAGTTAAATCTTAATAAGAGTGAATTGTTTCCTTTGAATAGACAGGTCCCAAGCTACGGTAATTTACCTTTTAAATTAGTTAATGACTCTTTTATTTACTTAGGGATTAAAATTACAAAAAACCATAAAGAATTATTTATGTTTAATTTTCTACCCTTAATTGATCAGATTAAAGGCTTGTTTGCTAAGTGGTCACCATTATCTTTATCTCTGATAGGTAGGATTAATGCTATTAAGATGGTTATTTTACTTAAGTTTTTATATATTTTTCAAGCAGTACCAATTTTTATTCCGAAATCCTTTTTTACTAATGTTTATTCAAAAATTTCCTCATATATATGGCAGAATAAAAATCCCAGGTTAGGTAAAATATACTTACAGAAGACAAAGAAGGAAGGTGGGTTGGCATTACCCAATTTCAGATTTTATTATTGGGCAGTTAATATTAGATATTTGTTATGTTGGTTGAAAGAATGGGATGGTCCTTCTGGCCCTCATTGGGTGAGTTTGGAAACTAAATCGGTACCAGGTTATGCTCTGGGTTCTATTTTAGGGACTTCTCTCCCTTTTGCTCTTTCTAAATTGCCGAAACGAATTGACAACCCGATAGTTAAATATACCTGACGTATATGGTTTCAATTTCGGAAATTTTTCGGGTTGATTCAATTCGTTTTAAATATTCCTATTGTATCTAACTGTTTTTTCCACCCCTCAATTATAGATCAAGCTTTTTTGACTTGGAAAACTAAGGGATTATTAAGATTTTCTGATTTATTTTCGGACAATTGTTTTATGTCTTTTGAGCAATTATCTAATAAATATAATTTGCCTAGATTTCATTTTTTTAGATACTTACAGGTTAGGCATTTTTTAAGTACGGTACTTCCTACGTTTCCAAATTTTGTGTCTTCAGATATTTTGGAGAGTTTGTTTGAATTAAACCCTTCTCAAAAAGAGCTTATATCAAAACTTTATAAGATAATTATGAAGATACGTTCAGTGTCCCTTGATAAGACCAAAAAGGATTGGGAAAGAGAACTCAATCTTATTATTCCTATTGAGAATTGGGATAGAATTCTTCAATTAGTTAATACATCATCTATATGTGCCAAACATTCATTAATACAATTTAAGATTGTACATAGGGCCCATATGTCCAAGGATAAATTAGCTCATTTTTATTCTTATATAAACCCTATTTGTGACAGATGTCAATTGGAAATCGCGTCTTTAACTCATATGTTTTGGTCATGTCCGCTTTTGAAAAAATATTGGAAAGATATTTTTGATATTATCTCTGCGGTACTGAGCATCGATTTACAACCCCATCCTGTTACCGCAATTTTTGGTTTACCGATGATGGACTCACTTCATTTATCTCCTTCCGCCTGTCGAATGATTGCTTTTCTCACTTTGATGGCTAGAAGATCTATTTTGTTGGATTGGAAGGAAATTAATCCTCCCACTGTATTTCACTGGCTTTCTCAAACTATGTTATGTTTAAATTTAGAAAAAATTAGAAGTGGTGTATTCGATACTTCTATTAAATTTGAAAAGATATGGAGACCATTTATTCAATATTTTCATATGATGTAATACGACCCTGTTCCAAGCTTATTGGTTTTATCAGCTTTAATCGTATTTATATTGAGAGGATCGGAGTTGACGACATTGATGTTTATGTATTCTTGTGATATATTATAAACAGCCTTTTTTTTCCCTTTTTGTTAGTTTCTTTTTCTTTTTTTGTTTCCTTTTTTTCTTTAGACACTAGATTAGTAGGTTAGTTAACTTTGCATATATATATTTTTTTATTTTCTTTTTTTATATTACATTATATATTATGAAATTTCTAGATATACCTGGTTTATACATATACTATATGGTTCATGTTTCGGGAAAACTTATTAATACTGTATTCATTGCTTATGTATTCTTTCACGTGCAATGGGAATTTGTATGTTTGTAATCCCTTTATTACTATATCAGTTGAATTTTGTTCATAATATTATTAATACTAATAAAAAGATTGAAAAAGAAAAGACATGTTTTACTCTCAAAATCCTACGAGCCTGCGTTGACTGCGCACTCATCCCAGAATTCAGACCCACCACTGCAACCACATGGTGCACTATGTCCCGACTGCAGAACTACAAAAATGCATTGGTATCTTGACTTCGAAAATGCAAGTGAATTGTCCACCTTCCCCATCTCCAGACCCGCATTGACGGTGGGTTGAAATTATAATCAAGGCAGGTCACTCCTGAATGAGAATAAGGATCCAGGCTGGACAAACACTATAACACAGCTCCCTCTCCCCACTTCCTGGGATCATACACACACACACACACACACACACACACACACACACACACACACACACACACACACACACACACACACACACAATCTCGCTCGTTTTCCCAACCACCCCAAGCACACGCGAGCACCGTTCTCGCTTCCCCACCTCGCTCAGAGACTGTCTCATGGTTCCCCATACCAACCACATCCCTCTCTCCCTCGATCACGATGCACGCTCCTCCATCCGCTTCTGGTCCACACCCCTGCCGCTCCTAATGTCCAGGAACTGCCGGTCCATGGGAGATCTCTCCATGAGAGATCAGGCGGTGAATGTGAGGATCTGGGGCCCGGACTGGAGACACTGCTGCCGCCTCCAGACTCCGCTCAGTGCGCGGCCTGAGTAATGAACTGAATCACCGAGGTGAACGGATATTTCACCGCGCTGATCACTTGCTCCCTGAATTTCGACTGAGTGACCGCGTAAATAAATGTGTTCGTGCAGCAGCTGAAATTCTTCAGCAAGACTCCGACGAGGTGAAAGATCCATTCAGAATCATTGAAATTGAATCCTATTCCTTTGATCTCATAATACATGAAATTTACAACGTTCGTCATCCACAGGAGGATGAAGCTGCCGGAGAGGGTGAAGAGTAAAATCACAGACCTCCTCCGTTTCTCCATCTCCGGGTCCCTGCTGTTCTCCCCTTTGTTCTGACCTTTCAGCCCCTTACGGACACGACTGGCCACAACAATGTGCCTGACCGTCAGGGCGTTGAGCAGCAGAATCACCACGAAAGGGATGAATGGATTTAAAACTATGTCTAGCCAATCGTATACTACCCATCCGAGGTCAGTGAAAGTGTTGGCTGTCACTCTACAGCGCCACGGTACGTTGTTGATTATCTGTCTGGGTTCCCAGAGAAAGTAGCGGGGAACGTTTCTCAGAAAAGACAGCACGCCGGTTGTTGTGAGAACCACAGCCGCAGTTTTCCCGGTGCAATATTTAGTTTTCAGCTTCTGACAGCAGATGGCGACAAACCGATCGAAAGTGAAGGTGACGGTGAACCAGACAGACCAGTATGTGGCTGTGACCCTCAGTGCTGTGATAACCTTGCACACAGGGTAAATCCTCAGAACATTCCACGGAAAGTAATAATTTAAGACTGACGCCCAAGGACCTCTATGACTACGGTCAGCAGATCCCCCACTGCCATGGCCACCAGGTAGCGAGTGGTGCAGGTAGAGAGGCCGCACTTTCCCCGGGACAGGATCACAATCGCCGCTAAATTCACTGCAGGGAGAGAGAGATGAGAACAGACAATGGGCATTATTAAACTCATTCTCCGGGAATGGACTCAGGTTCGAGTTTCAGCCAGAGGTGAGGAGACTAGATGCGGTGAACGGCTGCTCATCCAACACCAAACATGGGTCACACTGTCTCTGACCTGCCTTCTTCAATGTGTAGATAAGGCGATGTGTCCGTAATCGTCGGGGTTAAACGCGAGCTGCACGAACAACGATCGGTACTTAACGCGATTCTGATCGCTGGTGGGTCTGGTTTCACTGATTTCCAGGGACTGTCCGGACCAATGGAAACCCGGCACCTGACGGGGCCGAAACGGTATCCACAGGGTGAAAACACATACAGATTGCTGTTGGAGCTCGGCAGTTTTCGCGATATTGAACAGACACTCGAGATACCCGTCCGAGATATTTCTTCAGGGCCGAAGGATGCACCGAGCGAGGTCGGGTCTCTGAGGGAAAGCCGGGACAACATAGTAACCAGATGCCGAGTGGCTCCGTTAATGGATTACTTCTACAGCGCAGCTCGTTTTGACAACCTGCGTCAGTAGATCCGTGACTCAGGTTCAGGAGATCGGACCCAGTCATTGACAAACAGGCAACAGAATGCGACTGTGACAGGTTCCACAGGGAGAAGTGAAACACAGGAGCAAGGGTTCAATCTGATCAGAAACACAATGACTGATTTCAGTCTCTGGAAATCGCTCCCAGTTACACCGTCCCGGAGTGCTGCCCGCCCCAAGACTGGGACAACTCTGGACACGGTGCCACTGAAAGTCTCCTAGTCTCCCCTTCCTGGAGAGCTGTCTGTCCCCAGCAGTGGGACAACATTGTGAGGGTGCCATAAAAACGTCCCAGTTACACCTTCCCGGAGTATTCCCGGCTCCCAACATTGGGGCAACATGGACACGGTGTCATTAAAACTTCCCAGTCACACCTCCTCAGAGGACTCCCGGCTCCCAACACTGGGGCACTTTGACAACAGGGTGTCATTAAAAGACCAAGTATTCACTCTGGTCAATAACTCATAAACAGTCAACACCACAATGTATAACATTCCTAGTCTCACATTCCTGGAGAGCTGCCTGTCCCCAGCATTGGTACCACTCTGAACAAAATACCATCAAATGCAAGAGCAACTTTCGAGTCGATCCCGTGAGTTAGAGGAGAGACGGGGCTTTAGTTCAGTTTGTCATTAAATCTGATAAATCTGAATATTGAACAGGCAGGATCGATATCACTGACGGATATCACTGCCACGAACATCAAGCGGGAAGCTTGTAAAACAACTCCAAACAGGCTCACTCCGGTTTACAGACAGAAGTGCCAAACACGAATATCTGTGCTCACTCACCAGGAACTCCAATGACGACAATGAACACGTTCAGTATTTTGTCCACTCGCATGTACCTATCAAACAATTCAGGCATTATCTCTGATCAGTGATTTGTCCGCGAGTGCCACAGA
The DNA here is from genome assembly GCF_048418815.1 of Hemitrygon akajei. Lineage (NCBI taxonomy): Eukaryota > Metazoa > Chordata > Chondrichthyes > Myliobatiformes > Dasyatidae > Hemitrygon > Hemitrygon akajei. Next base: position 98,182 of record NW_027332015.1, read on the forward strand.
CGATCTCCCGGAATGAAATGTCGAGGCTGCACATACCTGGGGTTTTAATACCATTTACGGACTCCACGGGGACAGGTTTCAACAGGTTTAAAAATAAACATTTATAAAATTTATTTACAATGTGATTACCACAGCCAAGTGCAGTCCCTGTTTGCAACACTGTGATTACCTCAGTGAATTAATTGTGAGACTGAAACAATGTGATGTGACTAAGGGTTGTAAATTCCGAGTGGCCTTCCTGCAACAAAGGGGATATTGTTTCAAACACAATCAGACCCAACTCTCCACCTCACCTTGTGTCAGTGCGACTCTTGTCCATCGACTGAGCAGATTGACTGAGAGTAAAGCGGACTCTCCACACTGATCCTCCACCAATTGTAATCACAGCTCATATCACAGTAACCTCATCTCCCACTCCCGATATATGAAACCATTCTCAGCTTGTTCGGGTGAAGTGTACCAAACTTTGCCCTGGGTCGTAAACATGTCAACGTTAATCAGCACTCAGAAATGTTTGCTCTGAGAAAGTAAATTTCTGCTTTGATTGTCCTACATAGAACAGAGAAAGCCAAAGAACGGGAACAGGCCCTTCGGCCCACAGTTACTGTGCCAACCAAGAGTCGTATGAAACAGAACACAACTACCAACACTTGATCAGTCCCCCTACACACTTTGACTGTCCACGTGTCAATCATCACAACAGTAATCTTGAGCTTCGGGGATCTCAGTTCTCAGAAGCATTTTGACCATCTGTGTGTATTAGTTGAAAGCACCAAAAGTGACTGAACCTTCAAAGGTGTCTCATCAATTGCAGAAATGCTTCCACTGTAAATCTGAACTTGAATAAAAAATGTTTGTAAGACACATCTTGAATTGTAACATTGCAGCTTGAGTTACTGTATTGAATCACCTGTTGTTAGCATTGCCGCCAGGATTAAAACCTCTTGACGTAATTTGAGTTTGAGAGTCTCTGCCCAGAGTCTGTCTAGGAAAATGTCTATTTTTGTTGAAGAATGAACACTTTCATATCCACCAAGCTGTCAAGTGTCTTCAGTGACTCCCTCACAGTCACAATATTTGGGGACTCCTTCAGGACGCACCCTAAACCTAATGCATGGCCACCAAACTCAGCAGTCCAAGAGAATGACTGTGTGTACCGACAGCCCAGCGACAATTCCCAAAATAAGCCAGTGGCAACACTCTTTCGCTGCAGGTGGAGAGACAAAGAGAAAACTGCGAAGCGCTGGGCAGAAGGGCTTCGGGGAAAAAAGAGGGTGCAGGAAGCGAGAGGGTGGGGTGAAGGGAGAAATGAGTGAGACACATAGGAGGAATGAGAGCGAAAAAGAGAGAGAGAAAGAGAGATCGAGAAAGGGGAGAGGGAGGGAGAGAAAAAGGAGAAAGTGTCGGGTGAGAGAGGGAAGAGAGAGGAGAGGGGAGTGAGAGAGTGAGAGAGAAGAGAGAGGGAGACAGAGAGGTGACGGGTAGGGAGAGCGCGATATGTTGGGGGAGTTGGGGAAATGGGAGAAGGGGAACGAAGGGGCAGAGAAAGATCGACCTGGGAAGAGAGGATGGAGGGAGCGAAAGCGAAAGGGAGAGAGGGTAGAGTAAGAGCGCGGAGGGCGATAGAGGGAAAGAAGGAGAGTGGAACCAGCGGGATCGAGAGAGGGGGAACGAGATTGGAGAGAGTGGGCGTACAAGATAGGGAAGCGTGTGTGAGGGAGCGGAGATGATGGTGAATGAGGAAGGGGTAAAATAAGAAGGAAGTGCCAGTGATAGAGTGCGACATTGGATAAAGAGAAAAGGGAGGAAGATGCGAGGGACAGAGTGGGGAAGGGAGGAAAATACGTGGAGAAGAGGGAGGACAGAGAGGGAGAAATGGAGGAGAGAAGGAGAGAGTGAAGCAGCGTGAGATAATGGTGTGAGCTGGGGGGTAGGGTGGTATGTAGAGGTGGAGGGAGAGAGGCGGAACGTCAGTAAGGGAAGCGGGGCTGCTGAGAGGTGGGAGGAGCTGGGAGAGAGACAGAAAAGGGTGAGATGAAGGAGAGGAGCGAGTGGTAGTGTGAGCGAGGTGGAATGGAGAAATAGACAAATGAAGCATGAGGCAATGGTGGGAAGAGAGAGGGGAGAGTTAGAGGGTGAGATGATGAGCTGGGACTGGTATTGATGGATGTGTCGGAGGGGAGATGCGTGGGGAGAGGTTGCTCTGGTCTGCAAAAGCAGGTGGGGAGGGAGGGAGAGAGAGAGAGAGAGAGAGAGAGAGAGAGAGAGAGAGAGAGAGAGAGAGAGAGAGAGAGAGAGAGAGAGAGAGAGAGAGAGAGAGAGAGAGAGACAGAGAGACAGAGAGGTGCAAGGAGCGCGAGAAGACACAGACTCCAAGACTATTTAGCGGAGACTCTCGCTTTATTGCAGTGAGTCCTTGTGCTTAGGACAATGAGTTGCTTCTCGTTGCCGATCAGCCATGCCTCCGACCGTCTACTTCTACCCACATATCTAAACACTTGTTTCTGTCTCTCCGCGGGAATCTGCCTTTTACACCTCTGCTGTGTTCAGTCGTTGCCCAGCTCACCGTGACCGACTCGGCCATTCCTCCGCACTTGGCTCAAATCCTGCCAGCGAGCACAGTGACACCACCTGCCTTTCACCCATCACCCAGAAATCTGCTCGTGTCTACAATACACGCATCCTCCGCCTGTACACCTGCTCGCTAATACAAATATCGAATCATCCAATCATGTGGCAGCACCACAATGCATACAATTGTGCAGACAAGGTCAAGAGGTTCATTTGTTGTTGAGACTAAACTTCAGAACAGGGAAGAAATACAAATTATCTAAGTTTGACCCTGGAATGATTGGTGCTGCCAGAAGGGGTGGTTTGAGAATCTCCGAAAAGAATAATCTCCTGGGATTGTGACGCCTGTCAGTAGCTCAAACTAACAAATGTGTAACAGCGGTGCGCAGAAGAGCATCTCTGAACTCACAATGGGTAGGTGGGTTCAAAAGGTGTTTTTAATGTCGGAGAAATGGGTGCAATATACATCCTGAAATTCTCTTCCTTCGCGAACATCCACGAAAACAGAGAAGTGCTGAAAACAATGAGTGACAGATAACACCTTAGAACTGCAAAGCCCCCGCCCACCCGAGCTCCCCCTCCCATGGATAAGCTGCAGAAAAGCAACGAACCCCAACCCTCTACCTGAAAATGAAAGCATCAGCCCCCTCCACCGAGAGCTCAAACCCGCAGCAAAGCATCAATAAAGATACAAACTTGCAGTATCCCGAAGACTAGTCCTTCACCCGATAATTCGACATACCGCAGGCTCTCCCTCCCTAATAAGGGGAAAGGAAGTGTCCCCGTTTCAAAGCTACAGGGGAGCCATAACAAACAACTGGCATATTCACGATGTTAAAAGTCTGTTGCGTCACTTTTTCTAAGATCTGCTCCCGGAGTTTCGGCACCAAAAAGGCGCATCTCTCCGTACTCACAACCCCCGGCAGCCAACCCGCTGCTTCCGATATTCCTCGTTCTCCAGCGACGCTTCACTCAGGGCAACGACCCACAATCAGCACGTCCCCTGAGCCAGGAAATCCCGGAACCCTGAAGGCGCGCTCGGCTTCCATGCCACAGCCTTAGGATATCAAAAGCGGCCGTCCGTGACTCCCTGAGAGCGGGTCCCATTCTCGCCAATAACAGAAGTCGGAGTGTAACTTCAGTACAGTGTCTTCAAAAGAACCCCCACTCCCGCAAAAAGGTATAAAAAGAGATATCAACGACAGAAATAAAGCTGCTTTCGAAATATACAAAGAAAATGAGTCGCCATTTAGTGCCAAATTAACTTCGCACCGCCTCCTCGACACGTCGAAACTTGTAGTAGATGGGCGACGGTAGCAGAGGACCACACCTGTTCCCAATGAAGTGGCCACTGAGGATATATTTACTGACTGATTCTCTACTGCTTCCCTCGGAAAAGGATCCCTCTTGTCATATTGTCCAAATAACCATTCGAGTTTGTAATACAAGACAAGCCCCAGAAACAGTCCATGGGTTTCCAAACGCTCATGTATACTGTCCCTCAGAATTTTCGCCCGCAATTTCCCTCCAACTGATGTGAAACTCTCCGGTCTGTCATTCCCAGAATTTTCCCTTTTTCCTTTCTTAAAAAATGGTACTGTCCATTCATCCGGGACCTCGCCTGTGCTGAGAGGACGCGAACATGTTGGTCAAGACCGCAGCAAACTTGTCCCTTGCCTCCTGCAATAACCTTGTGTACAACCCATCAGGCCCTGGAGTCCTCCACTATAGTACTCATTAGGAGGCCCAACACTTCCTCCTGCTTGATCTCTAAGCACCGTAACGTGTTTATACACTCAGCACCGATCTCCTGAGCCTCCGTGTCCTTTTCCTTGGTAAATACTGAAGCAAAGTACCCATGAAATGCCTCACGGACATTCTCCGCAGACAAGCAAATGTTCCCCCTTTATCTCTGAGTGAACCCACACTCTCCCGAGTTATCCTCTTGCTCTTGATGTACGTACGAAAAGCCTTGGGATCCTCCTGAATCCTACTTGTCAAGGACATTTCATGGTCCCCCCTGGCTTTCCTCATTCCCTCCCTTTCTTCTTTCCAGGCGTCTTTATTCTCCTCACGGACTTCCTTTGATCCTGACTTCGGAAGCGTTACCTACTTCTCCTTTTTCATCTTGACTGCATTCATCACGTTTCTGGACATCCAAGGTTGTCTTATCTTCCCATCCCTGTCCTTCATTCTAACGGGGAAACACCATTCCTGTACTCTGTGCTATTGATCTGCGAACACTCTCCGCATGTCTGAGGTGTAGTTGCCTGAGAAAAGGACTTCCCAAAGAACTCTTCTCAGTTCATGCCTGATGTGTCCCATTCCAGTTTAAAATTCTAGTGCAAGAACAAAATCAGTCCTCTTCTAAGGCTATCCTGAAAGTTAGTGAGATGTGATCACTCTTCCTTAACTGCTCCCCGACTGAAAGGTCAGTCACCTGGCCGGGCTCATTACCCAACACCAGGTCCTGTTCTCTCGTTAGACAGCCCACATATTGATTCAATGATCTGTCCATCATGCACTTAACAAATTCCTTCATCAGGAACGGTCTCGGCCCGAAACGTTGGCTACTCTTTTCTCACGAATGCTGCCTGACCTGCTGAGTTCTTCCAGCGTTGTGTACGTCTCCGCATGTCTGATGTGGAGTTGACTGAGAAAACGTCTTCCCAAAGAACTCTTCTCAGTTCATGGCTGATGTGTCCCATTCCAATTTAAAACCCTCCCGCAAGGACCAAACCAGTCCCAGAAAGTTAGTGAGATGTGATCACTGATCCCTAACTGCTCCCCGACTGAGAGGTCAGTCCCCTGGCCAGGCTCATTCCCCAACACCAGTTCCTGTTGTCAACCTGTAACTGTTACCTGCTCAGTTGAGGAAAAACACCAGAGACACAAAATTACCTCTGAAACGGTTTTTATTCAGAGAGGAGTTCGCAGCCCCACGCACTTCGGGCGTAAGGTAGCCAACTCCCAATCTGTCGGTTTACAAAGGTCAGAATTATACCCGAAAGCAGGGTACTACATTAACAAATATGGTTACCGATTCGAAATCATCAATTGATTGGCTATTGCATAGCTAAGCATGCGAAATACTCAGAATTTAGCAAAGGTTAAAGCGTAATACCTAGAATTAATACTGGCGTATCAAAACACTTGAAATAGGTATCCTCAAATTATTTTGCCAAGCACATTGTCCTGTGGTCGTAGGTTCCCTTTTCCTTGTGGTCTCCACGTCTGGCCTGGCATCTTATTTTAGCTACCTCTCCTTACTTCCCCAATGACGTTCCTCTCTCTTGTCCTGTCTACACATTTTGCCACACACCCCTCGCCCACCCCCTCGACATGTACCCCTTACCCTCTTCTCATTCTCACTGTACGGTCTGTTCTCTCTTTGGACAGTCCATAATTTGATTCAATAAACTGGAAATACACACTTAACAAGTTCAGCCCGATCTGAAGCCCCTGTACTAAGAATGTCCCAGTTTATAATCGGGTGGGTGAAACACCTCATGACAACAACTCGATATTTCCTGAATCGCATTAAATGTCTGTTCCTCACAGTCCCTGTGGCTATTTGTGGGTCTGTAGTACAACCCCATCAGTATGATTGCACCGTTCCTAGTCCTCGACATAGGAAGGATGAGGATGAGAAGGTGCAGAGGAGATTTACCAGGATGCTGCCTCGGTTAGAGAGCATGTCTTGTGAGGATAGTTTGAGCGAGCTGGGACTCTTCACTTTGGAGCGAAGGGGAATGAGAGGTGAATTGACAGGGATGTACAAGATGATCAGAGGCATAGATAGCCCAAACATACAGAACTATTTTCCACAGGGCGGAAATGGCGATTACCACAGGACATTTGTTGAGGTGAATAAGGGAAATTTTCGAGGGTTGTCAGAGATTGGATTTTTGAACAGAGATTGGTGAATACATGGAACGCGTTGACGGGGAGGCGGAAAGAGGCAGATAAACTGGGGAAATTTCAGAGTCTCATGGATCTCCGTGTGTGTAAAAGGAAAATGAAAGGATATGGGCAGTGTAGGAGAGTAGGGCTAAGTTGATGGCGGAGTAAATTGAATGGTCAGCATACCCTGGGCCGAAGGGCCGGTCCTGTGTCCGGTATTTCTTCAGGTTAGCAGGACAGAACCGCATACGGTACACTGGCTGCTGCGTCGGTAATACCCTGAAAATATTCAGAAATAATGCCCTGCTCTGAAATTCAAACCCTCCAGCCTCGAAGGTCGACCTTCCATTTGCCTTCTCATAAGCAGTTGCAGCTTTTACGGCTCTTAAAGCACTCATACTTCCTTCCGCAGTCCTCCACCGTTTAAATAATCAATTGTGTTTTCCCCTCCAAAGTGGAGAATCCCGCATTCCCAACGTTGTAATACATCCGAAATACCTTTGCCCTCTCTCCGAACCTGTACATATCACTGTGCAGACTATCTATATCCAAAATTGAAACTACTTTTCAGTTTAGTGTGATCAGTAAAATGAACTTCGCTTCGCTGTGTCCCCTGTTCCAACCCGGTGATATAGAGGGTGAACTGTTGTGGGCTCAGGTCTAAACCGCTTAGTTTTCCGCTCACCACTGAAGGCCAACCAGAGGAACATCGGTGTGAGGAGTATCGCTGAGACAGTGGGGTTTGTAGGATGAGAGACGGAGTCAGAGAGAGGAGGCGGTGGCGACAGTAAGAGCAGGGGTGGTCAGTGGTAGAGGGAGAGCGATGCCCCATTACAACCTCTCCAGTGTAGACATCTAACATCTATTCTTGCTTCTCTGCCACTTGAATAGAAACGTCACCGTCAGTCGGCTGTGCTGACAGACACCGGACTGTCACCTTTCTCAAACAATGTAGGTCCAGGGCCGGTGTGATTTCGGTCACAGCAAACCAGAAATCCGGGAGGTTTCCAATAACGGAATCCCGACTTGAGCGATGACGGTGTAATGTTACCCCTCTGCGGTTGTGCTTCGGCAAGGAAGAGCAGATTATACACCACAAACAATTATAACGTAAGTATATTTACTAATTCCAACTTTAGCAAATATCAAAGGGCCCATTAGGAATTAAATCAGCTAAATGCACACAGCGTTGGGGCTCATATCTTCCAAAAGCCTGATGTGTCCTTCACTCATGCCGCCGAGTCACATCACCGTCACCGGTAAAACTTCCCATCTTGGTCTTTTTCGGATCGCGCCTTGCCGCCGGATCGAACCCTATGGCCGTCTCCCCTGATCTTCTCCTCTCCCCAGCTCCCGCCAAAAGACCCCGAAACCCAGCAGTGTCCCTCACAAATTGCTCTCGGCCCAGCTTTCTCTAGAACCTTCTCCCATTCCACCATCCTGAATGGATGACACATTGGTTGATCAGCATCGACACTTATCTTTAACTGAAACTTAAACACTACCAACAGTGCACGCCGCTTCTACAGAAAGCAACAAAATGAAATCTTCTACAGCGCTCGCAGTGGAAATCTTAACTACGGCAATACACATATCTGGAAAATCATTGATATGGTTGCTAGCTTTCCTTCCTATTTCATATTTCCCTTTATGCCTCTTTAGTCACGTTCTGCTGATTATTTTCTTAAAGTTTTACAATCCTCTAAGTTCCCACCAATTTTTGTTCAGTTATATGATCTCTCATTTGATTTAATGTTGGCTCTGACTTCCCTGTCAGTCATGGTTTCGTCATCAATCCTGCTTCTTATTCGGGATATGTGAATTTTTGGGAATTACTCCCAGAAACTCCAGCCCTTGCCGCTTAGCATTCGATTGAAAGCGAATGCCCCCTTCCAATCAGCTTTGCCCTGCTCCTCCCTCCTGCCTGTGTAATTCCCTTTACTCCACTGGAATACTGAAAGATCTGACTTCCCCTTCTCCCTCTCAAATTGCGGGGTGCATTCTGTGGTGTTATTTTTTAAATTCATTTACGGGATGTCAGCGTCGCCAGCTAAACCAGCATTCATTGTCCATCCCTAGTATTTTGATCACTGTCTCCGAAGAGTTCCTCTACCGTAAGCTCCCTAATCAAATCCGGATCAGTACGCTCTCCTGATCCAGATTAACAGAGCCCCCTGTGGGTAAAACACCAGCTGCTCTGAAAATCCATCTCGCAGGTATTCCGGAAATTCCGTCTGAAGATTCAGTACCAACCTGATTTTCCCAAGCTGCATATATATTGAACTCCCTGTGACACCAGCAACATTGCCATTTTGACATGCGTTTTCCAGTCCGCCACAGTAAAGTGTAAATCATACTAGGCTCCCGTTCTTAGTTCTGTGTAGAACTCCATCAAGGTCCTTTTCGCCTCGCAGTTTCTCAGTTCTACCCACAACGATTCTACACCTTCCGATACTGTAACACCTCTTCACCGTGGTTTTATTTTATTATTATTATTACGTATGTTTACCAATAGAGACACCCCATCCACTCCGCCTACCTTCCTGTGCTTTCCATTCCATGTGTATCCTTGGACGTTAAGCTCTCAACTTTAATTTTCTTTCAGCACGATTCGGTGGTGCTCAACACGTCATACCTGCGAATTTTATAACAGTGGCACAAGATCGTCTACCTTAATCCGTACACTGCGGGCATTCAGTATAACGCCTTCAATCCTGTGCTCATCAACAGATTGATTTTTCCCCCTCCCCTCCCTCAGACTTTGCATCTTACCCTGTTGGCTGCCCCTCTGCCCTGTGATCGGTCTCTTCTTGCCGGCAGTCTCACTACGCCCTGTATTTGTTTTTAAACCAGCTTCACCATCGTCAGTCTGTCTTCCCGGTTCCATTCCCACTGTCAAATCTGTTTAAACCCGCCCGAACAGCTCTAGCAAACCTGCCCACAAAGATGTTTGTCCCCCTTTGGTTCAGGTGTGAAGCGTCTCTTTGTGCAGGTCGCACCTTCCCCAGATAATATTCCAATGACCCAGAGGGATGGAGAGAGAGGGTAACGGGGGCAAGGGATGGGACAGAACGAGGGGAGAAAGACGCGAGAAACAGGGCGAGAGAGAGACCTAGTGCAAATGTGGGATGGGGAGAGTACATAGGCTGGAAGGGGGAAAGGTTTTGAGAAGGTCGTGTGTATAGAAAGTGTATAGACAAGGCGAGAGATGGGGAGAGAGGTGGAGAGGTGGGGAGATAGGGAAGTAAAACTCGAGAGAGAAGGGGGAGAGAGGACAAGAGAGCGTAGGATCGAGGGGAACCAGGCGGGTGAAACGGAGAGGGGAGAGTTGCTGGCCGGGAGGAGAGCAGAGGGGCGAAATGTGGAGGGGGATAGTTTTCGGGACGGGATAGCTGTGGGGCTGGAAGACTGCTGAGACATTGCGGGAGAAAGAGAGATGGCCTGGCGGCTGGTGATGAAGAGATGGTGCTGCGCTTCCTCGCTGTCCTCCTCCGGTGGCGTTTCACAGACAATGTCCAGGTTCAGTTTTATCGGCGTATGTACACAACACACAACCTTGTGAATCGCCTGCTTGCAGGCAGCAACAAAATAAAGAGGAAAGAAAAAAGATCGTCAAACGCGCAATGAGCAGAAAAAAAAAATAAAATCGTGCAAAGAGAAAGAAAAAACACATATCTGAAGTTCCTAAGGGTCCATACCCACGGAGCCGTCCTCACCCTAGTCTGCGTTCAGCAGAGACACGGGTTAACCCCGCGGAGCAGCGAGTTGAACCGGCCCGTCCCTCGTCACCGGCCGGTAAACCCATCCATCCAGCTCGGCGCTTGGATCATCCAAGCCTCGGACCGTTCCACACTTTCGGACCCCCGCCAGCTCTCCAACCTGTCCAACACCCCGCGATTCGGCCTGTCACCGGCTTTTCTAACTCTGTCCTGGCACTTGACACGATCGCTTCTTTACTCGCTTTTGTGTCTCGGACCGGTCCCCGCCGCCTCCTCTCTATTTCGGCTCCAGTCTCCTCGGTTCTGCGGCATCGAATCGCGAAACGCCTCCATATCCTCTCCGGCTACGGCCAATCATCGCTCATTCCCCGATCTCGGTTCCGGGCCCGGCCGCTTCGATTTGGCCCGCAACCGTCTCGCACCCTCGATACTTCAGTTCACACCGCAAACATGCCGGATCGAACAGGCGATTCAAAAACTCAACTCAATTAGCAGGTTCTATCAGACATTTGCCCTGTTGCTGTTCCTGCCCAGGTTAAATGAAGCCGGCGGAGGATAAGAACTTCGATGCGAAACTGTCCTGTCTCACTGCCGTAAATCTTCGTCAGTCGGAATTGAATGGCTCCCTCTAGACTGATCAAGGGACTGAGCAAGGGAGCGTCTCAAATTTGTGAGAGGTGCGGGCGGGGGAGGAACTGAAGGAGACGGGGAGTGCTGTAGGTAAAGGTCGCGGTGATGAATCCCCGGGGGTGTGTAGGGGAGTGAGGAGTGAGGATGACGGATTGGGGTGCAAGAGAATAGGGGATGGACAGAGAGGGAGTCACGAATTCGGGAGGAGACTGCAAAACGAATTTCCGTTGGGGTTTTGAGGAGGGGGTGGGTAACCGAGGCGAGATAGGCTGTTGTGGGAGGGAGAGGTGACGTAGACGGTGAGGTCTGTGCGTAACTAAAGTAGTGATGAGCGCGCTAACGTGTTCAGAGAGGAGAGCCGTGATGGGGGGGGGTGGAATTTGTGGTATCAGTGAGGGAGCGGTTGCCGGAGACTGTGTGGAGCACAGGGGAGCTGTGCTGGGTAGGGAAGAAGCGACTGACACGCTAAAGTGCGTAGCAGGTGGAGGGGTAGCGGAGGCGCGGAACTCTTTCCTGGAGAGAGGAATTCTCAGAGTCCGAGTAAGTCATTGGGAAGGGTGGGGCAAAGAAGATAGTGTCTGGTGTAGAGGTGGATGGGGAATGTGAGGAGTGGCGATGTAATGACAACCTCTCACCGACTCTCCTCCACAGTTCGCTACCAGACAGACCCTAAACTAACCCAGCTTAAAGGTCTCACCTACAACTCCACTGATATCCCACCAACAGAATCCTCAACGTCCCAGCACCATCGCCCCGTGTTCGCACACCCTAACCACACCACACCGACAATCAGTCAGCTGTAACACGGGGGTGGGGGGGGGGGGTAGAGACGTCGGGCTATTGATTAGACGCCCCACTCACCCAGGTGCTTCAATATTACCGTGAGGTGTATCTACTGGATCTTCCTGTGCATCGGCAAATCCCCACTTCCCACACGACTCCCCATCGGAGGTCTGAGGGAAGAGTTAGAATGCAGTGGCCACTCTGCCCACCCACTCCTTCTCTCTCATCACCTCATGTGGAGGGTATGGTTTACTGTTGAGCTGATTAGTGTAGTTCATCTGCAGAGTCCTCTCTGCCTTCCCTGGATCTGATTGGCTGATTCTCTTTCTCTTTTTCCTCTGTTCCGATCTCCCCCGAAGCTCTCAGCCTCTCTTCCTGTCTCTGTCCTCGCTTCCTATCTATTACTCTGTTTCTCCCAGCCTCCCTCTTTCTCTCCCCTGATCGAGTGGTGTTTCACTTTTCACTGACGGAGGAAGATGTTTCCTTGTTTCTACGTTACGTGTTGGACATAATGGTGTTTATGGAGTGTTGCGATCTCACACTAATAGTTTCTGTGTTCCGTGTTTTTGGGTTATTTCTTTCCCTTTTGATTTGCGAAGGGAGTGGGGTTAGGGGTCGATATTTTTGTTCTGTTTTGCGCGGGGTAGTAGGGTTGGTGGTCTGGATGCCGTTCCTTTCTGTGCGGTCTGGGGTTGATGTTTCACTCCGAACGGGTTTTCTATTCTCTCCTCGTCTCGTTCATATCTCGGTAGGTGCACGGATGGGAAGGGGTGTGGAAGGCTATTGTTCCGGTGCACGCTGAGAGGACGAGGCTAGAAAGCAGATCGGTACAGATTGGAAGGGCCAGGGGTCTGTTAGTGTGCGTGCTGTTCGATAATTCTACATCCTCTCCCTAAGAATCCTGTCCAGTAACTTACCTACCCCTGACGTGAGGTTGGTCTATATTTTTCTAAATTACCCACCCCGGTTCTAAATTTACAATAAAATTTATAATTGGCTTTCTGGAATCTTTCTTGTGGGTAGGGAGAACCCAAATGCATTGGTCAAATCCGCAGTATACTCATCTCCACCTCTCAATAATGTTCAGTAAATCCCTCCAAGCGCTGGAAACGTATCCCGCTTAATGCTCTTTAAGCGACCAGACGCGAGCTCCTTAGTGGTTGTTTGTGTATCTCCTCATGGTTTTGTATGCTCGCAGGATAGTGAAGGTTTGGTCATAGACACAGACGGCGAGGGAAAAATATCCTTCAGCGCATGTGCAAAGCGACGGGAGTCTATTCGAGCCAATTCCTGTCCCAAGGGAGATGGGTCAAACGCAGGCACTTGTTTTCTCACTATTTATATATTTATTTTTTTATTTAGTGTAATTTTGTATCTTTTCCCGAGATTCATGCGGAAAAAAAACAGTAAAACGCAGTAATATTAATCCTGACCCATAATGTTTTCAGGAGATGTACGTTGCAAATCTTTTTTTTTCCATACTCATAGTGGTGAGTGTCTGGAATGAATTTCAGGGGCGATGGTGGAGGCAGAGGCGATGGAGGATATTAGAATCCACATGAAAATGGGGGGAATGGAGGAATGTGGACATTGTGTGGGCAGACGGGATTGGTTCAGCTCGGCATGAAATTACCAGTTCAATTGGTTCAGAACACACAGTGATCCAAAAGTCCTGTTCCCGTTCTGTCCCTTTCTGGTTTGGTGAGACAACAGCTGGAGCACCTTGTGAATCTCTGGTCGCCCGGCTTAGAAAAGACTTAAGAATTCACGAAGGGAGGATTTGAGTCAGGAGGAGACTGGATAGTGAATGTGCTCTGATCCCAAACATGACCATGGTGTAACAATGATTATTCGCCCCCCCCCCCCGTCACAACAAGTCCAACTGTCACGGAACATTTGTGGGGCAATGTAAACTGAGGCAAATGACACAAGCTGTTCGTAAGAGGAAATGCTGACATCATTCACAAACTCCATCATACAATTGTTGTGTTCACTTTACGAGGCGGTGTCTGACCTAATGACGAAAGTGTACAGCGACTGGGTTTTCTTTTTTTTTGGAATCAAAGTAAAGGTCTCCGACTTTTGTTATAAACTGAAAAGTCACGGACATGTTTTACTCGCAAAATCCTACGAGCCTGCGTTGACTGCGCACTCATCCCAGAATTCAGACCCACCACTACAACCACACGGTGCACTGTGTCCCGACTTCAAAACTACGAAAATGCATGTGAATCGTGCATCTTCCCCATCTCCAGCCCCGCATTGACGGTGGGTAGAAATTACAATCAAGGCAGGTCACTCCTGAATGAGAATAAGGACCCGGGCTGGACAAACTCTATAACACAGCTCTCACACCCCACTTCTTGGCATCAGACTCGTAAATTGTTTCCGTACACTTTCCACTTTGGCCACATTTCGCTCCCTGTCCTACACACACACACACGCTCCACCACACACACGCACGGACACACACACACACACACACACACACACACACACACACACACACACACACACACACACACACACACACACACACGCTCCACCACACACACACACGCTCCACCACACACACACACACACACACACACACACACACACACACACAAACACACACACACACACACACACACACACACACACACACACACACACACACACACACACACACACACACACACACTCCTGCTCCAGCACATCGCTCGTTTTCTCAATCACCCCAAGCCCACGCACTCGCTTCCCCACCTCGCTCAGCCACTGTCTCATGGCTCCCCATACTAACCACATCCCTCCCTCCCTCAATCACGATGCATGCTCCTCCATCCGCTTCTGGTCCACACCCCTGCTGCTCCTAACGTCCAGGAACTGCCGGTCGATGGGACACTCCTCCATGAGAGATCAGGCGGTGAATGTGAGGACCTGGAGCCCGGACTGGAGCCACTGCTGCCGCCTCCAGACTCCGCTCAGTGTGCGGCTTGAGTAATGATCTGACACACCGAAGTGAACGGATATTTCACCGCGCTGATCACCTGCTCCCTGAATTTCGACTGAGTGACTGCGTAAATAAATGTATTCGTGCAGCAGCTGAAATTCTTCAGCAAGGCTCCGACGAGGTGAAAGATCGCTTCAGAATCATTGAAATTGAATCCTATCCCTTTGATCTCATAATACATGAAATTTACAACGTTCGTCATCCACAGGAGGATGAAACTGCCGGAGAGGGTGAAGAGGAAAACCACAGACCTCCTCCGGCTCTCCATCTCCGGGTCCCTGCTGTCCTCCCCCTTGCCCTGACCCCTCAGCCCCTTACGGACACGACTGGCCACAACAATGTGCCTGACCGTCAAAGCGTTGAGCAGCAGAATCACAATGAACGGGACGAACGGATTTAAAACTATGTCGAGCCAATCGTATACTACCCACCCGAGGTCAGTGAAAGTATTGGCCTTGAGTTTACAGCGCCACGGTACATTGTTGATTATCTGTCTGGCTTCAAAGAGAAAGTAGCGGGGAACGTTTTTCAGAAAGGACAGCACGCCGGTTGTAGTGAGAACCACAGCCGCAGTTTTCCCGGTGCAATATTTTGTTTTCAGCTTCTGACAGCAGATGGCGACAAACCGATCGAAAGTGAAGGTGACGGTGAACCAGACAGAACAGTATGTGGCTGTGAGTCTCAGTACTTCGATAACCTTGCACGCAGGGTAATTCCTCAGAAAATTCCACTGAAAATAAGAATCTAAAACTTGACGCCCAAGGACCTCTATGACTACGGTCAGTAGATCCCCCGCTGCCATGGCCACCAGGTAGCGAGTGGTGCAGGTGGAGAGGCCGCACTTTCCCCGGGACAGGATCACAATCGCCGCTAAATTCACTGCAGGGACAGAGAAAAGAACACAGACCGGGCATTATTAAACACATTCTCTGACACTGTCTTTGACCTGCCTTCTTCAATGTGGAGATAAGGCAAGGTGTCGTTAATTGTCGGGGTTAAACACGAGCTGCACGAACAAAAACGATCGGTACTTAAGGCGATTCTAGTCGCTGGTGGGGTCGGTTTCACTGATTTCCAGGGACTGTGCGGGCCTCTGGAAACTCAGCACCTGACGGGCAGAAACAATATCCACAGGGCGAAAACACACATAAATTGCTGGTAGACCTCAACATTTTTCGCGATATTGAACAGACACTCGAGATATCCGTCCGAGACCTTTCTTCAGGGCCAAAGGGTGCACCGAGCGAGGTCGGATCTCTGAGGGAAAGCCGGGACAACATAGTAACCAGATGCCGAGTGGCTCCGTTAATGGATTACTTCTACAGCGCAGCTCGTTTCGAAAACCCACGTCAGTAGATCCGAGGACTAGTTTCAGGAGATCGGGCTAAATAATTGAGAAACAAACAATAAAATGAGACTGTGACAGGATCCACAGGGAGAAATGAAACACAGGAGCACGGGTTCAATCTGATCAGAAACACAATGACTGAAATTCAGTCTCTGGAAATCGCTCCCAGTCACAACGTCCCGGAGTGCTCCCGTCCCCAATACTGGGACTACTCTGGAGGCGGGGCCACTGAAAGTCTTCTCGTCTCACCTTCCTGGAGAGCTGCCTGTCCCCAGCACTGGGACTACATGGACAAGGCGACATTAAAATTTCCCAGTGACACCTCCTGGAGGATCCCGGCTCCCAACACTGGGAAAACATGGACAAGTGCCATTGAAAATTTCCAGTCACACCTTCCCGGAGGATAACCGGCTCCCAAAACTGGAACAACTCTGGAGAGGATGTCATTAACGGACCAAGTATTCACTCGGGTCAATAACTCATAAACAGTCATCACCACAATGTATAACATTCCTAGTCTCACATTCCCGGAGAGTTGTCTGTCCCCAGCATTGGTACCACTCTGAATATAATTCCATCAAATGCAAGAACAACGTTCAAGTCAATCCTGTGAGTTAGAAGACAGACAGGGGTTTAGTTAAGTTTGTTATTAAATCAAAATATCAAAAATATTGAAGAGTCTGGATCGATATCACTCTCGGATATTACTGCCACTAGCATCAAGCGGGAAGCTTGTAAAATGACACCAAGCTCACACCGGTTTACAGACAGAAGCGCTGAACACCAATATCTGTGCTCACTCACCAGGAACTCCAATGACGACAATGAACACGTGCAGTATTTTATACACAGGTCGGAAAATATGCAACAATGATGGCATTTTCTCTAGCCAGTGATATGTCCCCGTGTGCTACAGAATATCTCCCGGAATGAAATGTCGAGGCTGCAAATACCTGGGTTTTAATACCATTTACCGACTCCAAGGGGACAGATTTTAACAGGTTTAAAAATAAACATTTTTCAAAATTATTTACAATCTGATTACGTCAACCAAGTGCAATCCCTGGTTGCAACACTGTGATTACCTCAGTGAATTAAATGTGAAACTGACACAATGCAGATTGGATGTGACTAAGGGTTGTAAATTCCGAGTGACATTCCTGCAGCAAAGGGGATACAGTATTGTTTCAATCACCATCAGACCCAACTCTCCACCTCACCTTGTGTCAATGCGACTCTTGTCCATCGGCTGAGCAGATCAACTGAGAGCAAAGCGGCCTCTCCACTCTAATTCTCCATCAAATGCAGTCATAGCTCATCTCATTGTAAACTTATCTCCCACTCCCGATACAAGAAACCATCCTCAGCTTTGGTAAAGCGTACCAAACTTTGTCCTGGGTCGTGAACATGTCAACGTTCATCAGCACTCAGAGAAATGTTTACTCTGAGAAAAGAAACTTCTGCCTTCTGATTGTCCGACTTAGAACAGAGAAAGGCAAAGAACGGGAACAGGCCCTTCGGCCCACAGTGAGTGTACCAACCGTGACGTCATATTAAGCGGGAACCACCTACCAACACTTGATCAGTCCCCCTACTCTCCCTGACTGTCCACGTGTCAACCCTCACAACAGTAATCTTGGGCTTCTGGGATCTCAGTTCTCAGAAGCGTTTTGACCATCTGTGTGGATTTGTTGGAACCGACAAAAGTGACCGAACCTTCACATGTATCTTATCAATTGCAAAGTGCTTCCACTGTAAATCTGTACTTCAAAGGAACCACTTGTGAGACACAGCACAACTGGATTGTAACAGTGTAGCTTGTGGTGTTGTATTGAATCGCCTACTCTTACCATTGGCACCAGGATTATAAACTCTTGACGTAGTTTAAGTTTAAGTCTCCGCATCACTGTATCAGACTCTGACCTATTCCCACCGCCCCCAGTTCCTCACAATACTGTATCAGGCACTAAACTAATACCACTTCCCCCACTTTCTCCAGAGCACGGTATCAGCCTCTGAACTAATCCCAATGCACCCTCTTTCTCCTCAACACTGCATCAGACCCTCAACTAATACCACTGTCCCATCTTTCTCCTCAGCACCGTATCAGCCACGAAACTGATCCACAGCCCTCTCTCCAGGAGAGCTCTGTATCAGCCCTTAACCAATCCCACTGCCCCTGCCTTCTACACAGCGCTGTATCAGCCGATAAACTAATCCCAGTACCCCCTTTTTCCCAACAGTACTGTATTAGCCCCTGAACCAGTCCAACTACTCACCTTTTATCCACAGCACTTTATCTGTCTATAAATAATCCCACTACCCCCTCTTTCCCGACAGTACAGCATCAGCTCCTAAACTAATCCCACTGTTCCATATCTCAGCAGCACTGTGTCAGAACACTATAACTAATCCTACTGACAACTCTGTCTCCACAGTACTGTATCAGACCCGAAACTAATCTCACTGCACGCTCTCCCTCCACAGTACTGTATCAGCCGTTAAACTAAAACCCATATCCCTCCTTAGCCAAAGCATTGTATCAATCCCTCAACTAATCCTACTGCCCGTTTTTTTTCCGCAGAACTATACTGTATCAATTCCTAAACTAACCCCCTTGTCCCATCTTTCTCCATGGCACTGTATCAGCCCCTTAACTAATCCCACTGCCTCCTGTTTCTCCACAGAAACCCATCATCCTCTGAAATTATTCCGCTTGCCCCCACTTTCTCCACAGCACCGTATTAGCCCGAACCTCATCCCAAAGGTTTCACGTTTTCCACAGCACAGTTTCAGCCCCTAAACTGTTCCCACTGCCCGTCTCTATCTCCATAGTACTGCAGCAGATATTAAACAAATCCCGCTGGACCCGCTTTCCCCACAGCACTCTATCAGCCTCCAAACTAATCCCACTGTCCTTTCTTTCTCCACAGCACTGTATCAGCCTTTGAAGTAATCCAAATGGACCTTCTTTCTCTACAGCACTGTATCAGACCCTCAACTAATCTCATTGCCCCTTATTTCTTCACAGTACTGTATGACTCACTAAACTAATCCCACTGCCAACTCATTCCACACAACAGTGTGTCAGTCCGAAACTAATCCCACAGTCTCCAGTTTCTCCACTTTACAGTATCATACGGTAAAATAAATCCAGCTGTCCCTCTTTACCCACCGCACTGTATCAGCCTGTAAATTGATCCCACTGCCCAATTTTACACCACAGCAGAGTATCGGCCTCAAAACTCATCCCACTTTCCCCTCTTTGCCCATAGCACTCCATCAAACTAGTAACTCATCCCACTGTCTCTCTTTATCCACAGCACTGTATCAACCCCTAAACCAATCTCTACTATCCCCCTCTTTCTGCGCAGTACTGTATCAACCCCTAAATTAAACACACTGCCCACTCTTTATCCACAGCACTGTATCAGACCCTAAATTAATCGAACTGTCCCCCTCTTCTCCACAACACTGTATCCCCATGCCCCGTCTGTCTCCACATCACTGTGTCGGCTCCTCAAATACTCCCACTGCACCATCTTTCTTGACAACACTGTATCAGACCCTAATCTAATCCAACTGTCCCCTCGTACTCCAGAGCAATGTATCAGACCCTGATCTAATTCCTCTGTCTTTCCCTTCCGCACAGTACTGTATCA
>NW_027332015.1:221509-371509 GCF_048418815.1 Hemitrygon akajei
AAATATGCATCCTTTTATCTTACTAACATTTACAAAAGGGTGGAGGAAAGAAAGAGAAACGAAATATTTTGTTTAGCGAAATGCTACGCATTAACAGACAAACGCTGCCAAAAAATAATGCGCAGAACAAGAAAACTATGCAAACGAAAGTAATTCTGAGAAAATGTGTTAAGGAGTTCGCGAATGTGAGTCTGTCAGCAGCCAGGGACCGAATCGAGAAATAATCTACCGACGGAGAATGATGTGGACCGGAGCCTGATGGATCTGCACCAACTCTCAGCTCGACATACTGAACACTTCAGTGTTGCTTCCTGGGGATTGCCTATCGGGACTGAGAAGGGTAGCGGGCGCCAACACAAACTGGTTGCAGAGCTGAAACGTGAGGGTCATCACAGGCCTATTCCGGCTTTCCAAAACACACCTCAGTTCAATAAGGAAACAGTCTGTGCTTCTATAGACACTTCAGAGATCACATTGTTGTAATCGGCAATAATGGGGAGAGAAGCTTTTACCTTCATCCGGCCACTCTCCTACTCAGCTGGCTTCGGCTCTCACCTTTTAGTTTGTCTACCTTCCTTCCCCAATTGTCTTCTTCTCGCATCTTCCTACTTCCTTTCTGATCTGGATAAGACCATTATGCACAGCAGCAGCCTTAGTTCACTCCAGCCAATTCTGCTCTGGTCTCCGCTACCATCCCTGCTACTGTCCCATCCTAATCAACTATTCCCAAATCTCTCTGATGCTTCCCTGATTCCCTTTATTTATCTGTAATGCAAATACATCTCGTTTCAGTTTCACCCTCACACCGCAGGGTGAATTCCTTCACCGTAAACTCCCCAATCAAATAAGGTTCAGTACGCAATTCTCAATCCAGGATTGCTATTTCCCTCGTGAGGGCGGCTAAATCAAAAGCTGCTCTAAAAAGACATCGCCATTCTCGCACCTTCCGTCTGCCAATGTCATTAATTTTTTCCAGATTGCACAGACCGCTGCAATCTTTGACAGACTTCCAGGCTGCCCACTACACTTACAATCGTGCTGTCATCCGAAAATTTGCTGACCCAATTTTCTCCATTATCATCCAGCTCATTTGTGTTGATGATAAACACCAACGGACAGGGCAATTTTCCTGGCAATCTACTTAGAAAACCGCACAAGGTTAGTAAGACAAACACTATCAGACACAGATACGATAAGCTGACCGGGTCAGCCGTGTCTGTCCAAATACTTACAAATCCCTGCAGCGCACCAGTTGTCACAAGCCTCCAGTCAGAGAGACCACCATCCACTATCACTCTCTGGCTTCTTCTCCGAAGGCAATGCCGAATCCAGCTTACTGCCTCATATTGATTGACAAGGGACTGAGCCTTCTTGAGCAACCTGCCATGCGAGACCGTGCCGAAGGTCTTCCCACAATCCATGTCGACAGCATCCACTGCTTCTGCTTGTACCTACGCTGAAAACGCCACAAAGCTAGTTAGACATAACCTACACGCTTGGAGACGTGTTGGCTATTCCTAATCTGGCCCATTTGACCCAAATAATAGATACATAAATAGATAGATAGATAGATAGATAGATAGATAGATAGATAGATAGATAGATAGATAGATAGATAGATAGATAGATAGATAGATAGATAGATAGATAGATAGATAGATAGATAGATAGATAAACACAAAGTATACTGCAGAATGCTGTGGTCAAATAACACGTACAAACAAGCTGAATGAACTCAGCAGGTCGGGCAGCATCCGTTGAAAGGAGCAAAATCCTTCGTGAGGGCGGCTAAATCAAAAGCTGCTCTGAAAAGATATCTCCATTCTCGCAACTTCCGTCTGCCAATGTCATTCCATTTTTCCAGATTGCACAGACGGCTGAAATCTTTGACAGACTTCCAGGCTGTCCACTACACTTCCAATGGTGGTGTCATTAGCCGTCCTGACGAAGAGTCTTGGCCCGAAACGTTGACTGTTCCTTTCAATAGATAGATAGAGAGATAGATAGATAGATAGATAGATAGATAGATAGATAGATAGATAGATAGATAGATAGATAGATAGATATAGATAGATAGATAGATAGATAGATAGATAGATAGATAGATAGACAGATAGATGGATTGATAACGATATGTAAATAAATACATCAGTGTACTGAGAACATGACTTACAGAGCCCTTGAAAATGAGTCCATACATTGAGCTCTCCGCTCAGGTTTGCGGCGGGTGCAGAAGTCCACGCTGATGTGATGAGTCCGAAGCCTCCGATACATCTTTCCCGATGGCAACCGGGAGAAAAGAGCATCACGTGGAACGTGGGTATCCTTGACTATGGATGCTGCTTCCCTCTGGCAGTGCACGTTGTAGATTTGCCCACTAGTGGCTTGACTTTTTACCATGTCTGGTGGGTAGGGATTGTCCTGTGATGGAACGGGCTGTTTCCTACACTTTGTGTCGGTGTTTCCGTTCTGGGGCTTTGGTGTTCCTATACCAGGCCGTCCTGCAACCAGATCAAATCCGCACTCAGTGTTGAGTGTTACAGCGCAGTACAAGCCCAGATTAGACAGCTGATGGCAAAAGTTTTTTTTTTATTGTAAAACTCAAAATAAGGTTTCAGCTTGTGTTCATTTGCAAAATATGCCAACTTTTTGGATTAGCGGCATTCTGCATCAGCCAAATTGTTTATCCACACTACGGGTGAAATACCGGAGTACTGGAGGATTGCTCATGTGTTCTGTTACTTAATAAAGGCTCTGGGAATAAGGTTGGAGATTATAGGCGTTGGAAAAGATCGGCAGATATTCTACGGGACTGAGAATATGGATACATAGGGACTGATTGGGGATAGTCCGCTAATGTGGCTCTGTCCGTGTTAGGTCGTAACTCATCAGTCTTCCGACGTTTTTCGGGGAGGATACCAGGACAGTTATTGAAAGAATAGCAGCGGTTTGTTCCCGCATGGACTTTAGCAAAGCCTTTGTCAATGCCTCACATGAGAGGTTGGCCCAGAATGTTCAGACACTTGGCATTGAGGATGATGTAGCAAATTGAATTCAGCATTGGCTTACAGCAGTGGTTCCCTTCCTGGTGTCCGCAGTCATCTCGGTTAATGGACGGGCTCCATGGCAACCCCTGGCTTAGAGAGACAATCCAGAGACTGGTGGCAATGGTGGACTCTCTGACAAGAGGCCTGTCATTAGTGGACTGCCGCAGGGGTCGGTGTTGGGTCCGTTGTTATACCTCATCTAAGCAACGATCTGTTTGAAAATTTGATACACGGAAGCTGCAGATTTGCGGATGGCGCCATTATTGGTTGCGAAATTGACCGTGAGAGTGACTAATGGCATTGAATACAGATAAGTGTATGTATTTAGCACTTTCGGAGGACAACCCGTGGTAGGATCTACACAGTGAAAGGCAGAGCACTGAGCTGTGCGGTCTAACAGAGGGAACTGGGAATGCCGTTCCTCAATTACATCAACGTGGCCTCACAGGTAGATGGCTTCGGGAGGAGAACATCGGCATTCAGACATCCAAGTGATGAGTACAGGAGTTGTGATGCTGTGTCGAAGTTGTACAAGACTTTGGTGATGTCTAATATGGAGTATTGCATGTGTTCTGGTCACCTACCTGCATGGCCGATATCAACGACTTTGACGGAGTACGGAGAAAGTTTACAAGTATGACGCCGGGACCTGAGGTCCGGAATTAGAGGGAAAGATGGAGTAGGTTAGGAAGAGGTTCGGATTCCCTGAAGCCTCGGAGTAAGAGGGGAATTCTCTCAGAAATGTACACATCTGTGAGAGGTATAGATAGGAAAAATACAAGCAGGCGTCTTCCACCGAGGTTTGATCAGAGTAGAAATAAGGCTCATAGGTTACAGGAGAAATAGTTCAGGGCTATAAGCTGAGGACCATCTTAACCGGGTGCTGAAAGTTCGGAAGGAGCTTCCTGCGGAATTGATGGACCGATTTCAACATTGAAGAGGACATGGGATTCAACATGAATGGGAGGGTTATGCACGGCATGGTCCAGGCGCAATATCCACAGGAGTAGGGAGAGGATATGCTCGGCACTGACGGATGAGAGGAAGAGCCTGATTCATGAACCTCCAAACATTAAAATGTGAATAACGATTTTTAATAAATACTGTCTGATCCTCGGAGACAGTTTGTGGGAACTTCTCCAATCTGATTGCTAATATTTTAGAAAGGATCTTAGATTCCACATTCAACAAATATATAGGTCTGTATGATGCACATTCAGTGAGATCTTTATCATTTTTTTTAGGAATTAAAGAAATAGATGCTTCATAAAAGGATTGTGGTAATTTACCTACAAATAAAGCATCCTTAAAAATTTTACCTAACCAGGGAGAAAGTAAATCGGAAAAATATTTTTAAAATTCAGCTGTATACCCATCCGGACCAGGTGCTTTACCAGAATTCATTGAATAAATTGCTTTCTTTATTTCCTGTTCAGTAATGGGTGTGTCTAATACTAAACGTTCATCAACTGATAATTTCAGAATATTTAATTTCCTTAAAAATTCATGCATTATGGTAGAATCATCAGGACATTCTGATTGGCATAAATTGGTATAAAATTCTCGAAAAAAAATTGTTAATTTCATCATGTTCAACCGTCAAAATACCATCCTGTTTATGAACCCCATTAATCTGAAGTTTCGCCAAAGCAGCTTTTAATTGGTTAGCCAATAATTTACCCGATTTATCACCCCCCCCCCCCCCACACACACACACACACACACACACACACACACACACTCACACACACACACACACACACACACACACACACACACACATATATATCTATATATATATAATTGCCTCTTAGTTTAAATTAACTGATTTTCAATCGGGGATGTTAATAACAAACGATGTTGCATTTGAAGTTCAACTCTCACTTTATAAAGCTACAAATTGGGAGCAATAGAATATTTTCTATCAATTTCTTTAATCTTATCAACCAATGTACTTATTTCAATATTAATTTGTTTTTTTCAATCCAACAGAGTGTGAAATAATTTGCCTTCTGATATATGTTTTAAAGGTATCGCATAATATCCCACTGAAAATTTCTTCCGTTGAGTTAGTTGAAAAAAAGGCAATCTGTTTTTTAATAAATTAACAAAATTTAAGCCCTGAAGTAAAATAGAGTTGAACCGCCATTGCTTAGTACTAAAGGTTACATCAGTTAACGTAACTGATAATTTCAAAGGAGCATGAGCAGAAATGGCAATTGTATCATATTCACAGGCAGTGACAAATGAAACTAATCGAGAATCAATAAAAATGTAATCAGTTCTAGAGTAATTATGATAAACATGAGGGGAAAAAAGGGAACTGTTTTTCATTAGGATGTAAAAACCTCCAAATTTCTAAAATTCCAGATTCAACTGAGAAGGAATTAATAAAAAATAGCAAATTTGTTTGTAAGTACCTGATTGGGCGCAAACTTATCCATCATAGGATTCAGACAACAATTAAAATCTCCACCCATTGTTACCATATATTCAATTAAATTGGGAAGAAATACAAAAAAAAAGTGCTTAACGAATTCAAGATAGTTAGTATTTGGTGCATGAATATTAACCAAAACTAATTTATTGTTATAAAGTGAACCAGTGTTTAATAGAAATCTACCATATGGGTCTGAAATTGTATCATAGTGACAAATGAAATACAGGAGTCTATAAAAAAAGAAACTCCTTTCACCTTAGTTGACGAGTTACAGTGAAACCGTTAGTCTTTCCAAAACCTAAAGAAGCGCTGATTACCTTCTTTCCTCACATGAGTTTCCTGCGCAAAAATAATCTGAGCATTCAGTCTTTGAAAAACTCTAAAAATCTTCTTCAATTTAATTGGATGATTCAAACCTTTCATATTCCATGAAACAAAATTAATAATGATAAAATAATTAATAATATCCATTTTCCTTAAATAAACAATGTAGTATGTAAAGGGTTAAACATACTGCATAGACAACTCACAAATCAGGAAGAGAGAAAAAAGTTTAAAAAGGAACCGGAAGTTACAACAATACAGACATTGGAAGTTCGAGAGATCGCTGTTCTCATGTTTCCATTTCATCTTTGATTTCTGGAGATGCAGTAATTGCCTCCTTTGGCCTTCACCATGGATTTCCGGCATCGGCAGGTTTCTCATCGATCTTTTTGCATGAGGACTTTCTAATGAATGGCACTGTGGGCGCTGGATGAAAAGTGTTCCCCTACACCAACTTCAGTCACTTCTCTTGTCTC
Organism: Hemitrygon akajei; assembly: GCF_048418815.1. Classification (NCBI taxonomy): domain Eukaryota; kingdom Metazoa; phylum Chordata; class Chondrichthyes; order Myliobatiformes; family Dasyatidae; genus Hemitrygon; species Hemitrygon akajei. Next base: position 227,797 of record NW_027332015.1, read on the forward strand.
ATTCCCTAATAGCAGATCTGCACCCTCATCGGGACTTCTACACTGTGAGGAAGTAGCAGTGAATATATGGAAAGATGAATCCCCCTTTTATCGCATCCTTATACTTATAGAACCTGACTTCTTGGAAAATTTGTTCCTCTAAATCTCTCGGACTTTTCAGTCGTCTGTGGCTTAGCCCCAGTAATATGGTAACACCTTTCTTTTTTCTTATTTGCTCCTATTTCACCACACCAGAAGAGCTCTTCAGTCTGTCCTGATGTAGTACTGCCCTCACAATATCCCTGATTAGCAATGCCACTCTTTCTCCTTTAATCCCTCACGCTCGGCACATCAAAACTAAAACGGCACCTCGGAAAACTGACCCACATCACTTGCCTCTCCTGCTATCAATTCTGGGTCATAGCCACAACTTCATATTTCCAGCTGTTGATCCGGGATCTGAGCTCATTCACCTTTCCTACGATCATTCTGAAGGTCAGGACGCCAGTTACACCATGCTCAACTTTTTGATTCCTGACTTTGCTTGAGGTCATCAACGTCTGTTTCCATACCCTCTCCACTAACTGCTCCGGCACTCTGGTTCCTATCACCCTGCAACTCTCTATTAAACCCCACCATGCAGCATTAACAAATATTAGTCCCCTTCCTCCAGTGCAAACTGACTCTCTGTAAAGTTATCACCTTCCCAGTGATCCAAAACATCTTGTTCCCTCATCCCACAATAACTGCTCAACTACTTCGATTATTCAACCGAATATTCTTCCTAATTCTGCACTCATTACTTCGAGGCACAACTACCACTCCCGAGATCACAACCCTGGAGGGCCTGCTCTTTAGCAACTGACAACCTAAGGTTCGTTTGCAGAGCATCACCTCTCATCTGATCTACATCATTAGAGTCATAAAGAACAGAATGAGTCTTTTCAGCCCACCTAATTGCTTTGAAAACGATTGCTGTTGATGAACCCCCAAGCCCAAAGCTGGACGAAGAAAGGATCGATTACTTGAAGCGCACGGTTTTATGGTGCTGGCGAAAAGGTACAGAGCAGAGGTCAGGGGTAAGTTATTTTACTCAGAGAGAGGTGAGTGCATGGACTGGGTTGGCTGCAATTGTGCTCTAGGCAGATATAATAGGGTTTTAAAGGGACTCCTGGATAGGTACATAGAGCTTAGAGAAATAGAAAGCTGTGGGTCTCCCTTGGTAATTTCTAAAGGAAGTACACGTTTGGCAGAGCATTGTGGTGCGAAGGGCCTGTATTGTTCTTTAGGTTTTCTTTCTTTATATCTGACCAATGGACATCCCCTATTTCGGTGTTGTAAATTGGACAAGTTTCTCACAGAGTATTGGTACAGAGGGAACAGAAGTATTCTATTTCCAAGTTGTTGGCCAGGTTTCAACAGAGTTACGTTGCTGTTTCTGCAGGAGCAATATGCAAGCTTCGATTAATTACAAGTCGTGTAGTGAATTTCATAACCTTGTTCCGTTGATAACTGGTCAACAGACCGAGCACTGATTCCTGTGGCACTCCAGTTTTCATGGGCTTCCAGTCCGAGGGCAATCATCTACAAACGCACTCTGGTTTCTCTGAGAAACAGATGTCTAATCTAATTGACTACATCACCCTGAATACTGAGTGACTGAATCTTCCTGAGCAACGTACCAGTGATCTTCATTAAAAAGCTTCCTGAGGTCCATGTAGACAACATCCACTACTTCGCCTTCATTCACTTTCCTAGTAAGTTCACTGAAAAACTTCATCCATAATCAGTGACCAGCCCTTTATCATTCCATGTCGATGCAAATAAGTTATGTCCGGTCACTTAGAATATCTTGCAATAATATTCCCACAACTGATGTCAGATTCCCCGGTGTACAATGTTCTGGTTTATGTTTCGAGGCATTTCTAAACACTGAGGCAACATCAGGGATTCTGAGAACCTCTGGTAGCTTTACTGTCGCTAAGGATATTAATTATATCTGCTAGACCCTGTCAATTTCTAAACTTGCATCCTGCAGGCTCCGATAGAACACCTTGTCAGGTTTGTGATTTATCAATCCTGATTTCTAGGATAGCAAATATCTCCTCCTCTGAAAACAAATAAGTTAATGATGTAAAAGAAGTTAAAGTCCATGAAGTTAATCTGCCATTGCCTCACCATTACCGACACTGTGTCATTCTCTTGAGTAAATATAGAAGAGGAAAATTATTTAGGTTGTTCCACCATTAATTTTGACTACACAAATGCATTAGCAATTTGATCTTGCAGAGGACCAACTTTGTCACTTGCGACACATTTGCTCTCAGCATATCCGTAGAGCCGTTAGGATTCGTTTCTGCTTCACCTGGTCTGATCGTGCAACCTCATGTTTTCTTTGAGCCTTCATGATTCTTTTCTTAAGTGTTCTCTTGCATTCCTTATACTCCATAAGTACCTCATTTGTACCTACCTGTCTGGATCTATTAATCATCTCCTTATATCTCGTAACCACAGCATGCATGTCTCTGGAAAGCGATGGGTACATGCCGGTTGTGATCTTTGATTCTGTCAGGCAAGACAAGTTTTGTCCTCTGAAAAGAATCTCACTCCTGAAGGACTCATTGCTATCAAGTACAACTTTGCCAAGTATATAGCCGGTCCTCATCCACACTTGCAGGTTCATTGCTGATAATCATCATCAATGAGGACGAGAGAGGTTCTGTATGTTTGGTGGTTTGCCGATGTTGTTCCATTATTCAATAAAGGTAGTATGGAGAGCCGAGGAAATTATTGGCCAGCGTGTCTTGCTTCAATGTTTGGTTAAGTTGATGGAGAAGATCCTGAGAGGCTGAATTTATGAACATTTGCGCAGGTATAATATGATTACGAATAGTCAGCATGGCTTTGTCAAAGACAGGTTGTACCTTATGAACCTGATTGAATTTTTTTGAGGATGTGACGAAGCATATTGATGAAGGTAGAACCATAGATGTAGTGTATATGGATTTCAGCAAGGCATTTGATAAGGTACAACCATGCAAGGTTTATTGAGAAAGTAAGGGGCCTGTGAACCAAGAGGACATTGCTTTGTCAAGTCCAAACTGGCTTGTCCCCAGAAAGCAAAGTCTGGTTGCAGGCGGGTCATTTTCTGCATGGAGGCCTGGGACGTGTTCTGTGCCTCAGCGATTTGTTCTGGGGCCCCTACTCGTTGTAACTTTTGTTAATGACGTGGATGAAGAGGTGGAGGGATGTATTAGTATACTTTCTGATGACACAAAGTTGGGGTGTGTTGTTGACAGTGTGGAGGGCTGTCAGAGTTTACACGGGCCATTAATAGTATGCAAAGCTCTGCTGAAATAGTGGCAGATAGATTCAAACCTGATAAATTTGAAGTGGTTCATTTTGTTACGGTAAGCATGATGGCAGAAAACAGCGTCAATGGCAAGACTCTTGGCAGTGTGGAGGATCAGATGGGTCGTTGTGTCCAAGTCCTTGGGACATTTACAGATGCAACGCAGGTTGACTCTATGGTTAAGAAGACATGCAGTGCACTGGGTTTCATCAGTCGTGGGATTAATTTTATGAGCCGAGAGGTAGTGTTGCAGCTAAATAGGACCATGGTCAGACCCCACTTGGAGTACTGTGCTCAGTGCTGGACGCCTCACTACAGGAAAGACGTGGAAACCATTGAAAAGGCGCAGAGCAGATGAGCAAGAATGTTGGCTGGACTGGGGAGCATGCCTGGTCGCGTGAGCTCGACCTATTCTCCTTTGAGTGACGGAGGATGAGAGGTGAACTGACACAGGTGTACAAGATAATAAGAGGCATTTATCGTGTGGATAGTCAGAGGCCTTTACCCAGGGCAGAAATGGCTAGCACGATAGGGCAAAATTTTAATCTGCTTGGAAATAGGCACAGAGGAAATATCCAGGGTAAGTTTTTTTTTTAATCAGAGAGTGGTGAATGCGTGGAATGTGCTGCCGGAGAAATTGGTGGAGCCTGAAACGATAGGGTCTTTTAAGAGACTCCAGTATGTCTACATTGAGCTAAGAAAATCATAGGTCAATAGGACAAGCCCAGGTAGTTCTAAGTTTGGGACATGTTTGGCACAGCTTATTGGGCCGAACTGCCTGTATCGTGCTGTAGGTTTTGTATGTTTCTGTAACTTCAAAATTGACCTTTCTCCAAATTAGAATCTCAACCCATGTATCAGACCTGCTGTTTATTTGCATAAAATGCTGGTGCCGCGCTGCAGGCCCGAACAGGATCTATGCAAAGTAGTAAGCAGCTGAAGTTTCGTGCCAAGAACAGTCATCATGACTGGAAAAAAATTATCCAAAGTTAGAGCAAGATAATCAGAGAGGGGAGGAGGAAGTACAAAGCGGTGGGTGATAGGTAAAACCCGGAGATGGGGAAACATGTATTGAAGAGATGGAAGATGATAGATATAAGTGATAAAGTTCTGCAGAAGAGGGTATCTGATAGGAGGGGGTTGAAGAGCAAGGAACAGGGGGGAGTTGGTGGAAGTCCAGGGGTATCTAATGGCAGGGACACAGATGGGATGAGATGGGCGAATTGTAATTGTAAAGTGGGAACAATTATTGGGAGTTCGAGGGATCGTTGTTCTCAAGTTTCCATTTCATGTTTGATTTCTGGAAATGCAGTAATTGTCCCTTTGGCCGGTTTCAACATCACATGTAAGTGTTATCTCCGATTCTCCAGAATCAGGGAACGATTACAACGGGATTCGGCTTCTGTCGGGATCGGGAGGGAATTCATTGTAAGAAGGGAACTGTGAAATCTTCAAGTTAACGAATTAATTATTGACCAAATGGATTAAAAGAAACGATTACCATCATCTGCAGACATTCTCCAGTTGTTAAAGTGTGTGTGTGTGTGTGTGTGTGTGTGTGTGTGTGTGTGTGTGTGTGTGTGTGTGTGTGTGTGTGTGTGTGTGTGTGTGTGTGTGTGTGTGTGTGTGTGTGTGTGTGTGTGTGTATCTCAAAGTCTGATAGCAATTCTAACAAGTCGACATTCAGATTGCAGACACTGGTGAACTTCCTTTACTATATCATCGGTGTTTTATTGTTTTTCCTGTATCAGGAATATTTAAATACAGTGTTAAATTAGCTTTGTTCACAGTTGAAGGTGAACGCGGAAAGTCGAACTGGTTTGTTTGGTTTCAGCAGAGAAGCCGCTACCTGCTCTGAGGGATGTCTGTGTGTTGGAATTCGCCCTGTGGACACAGAGAGTCGCACTGTGAGTTTTCACAGATCAGCAACCCCCCCCTCCCCCCTTCCCCTCCTCCCCGGTAGCTACTAAATGACCCTCGCCTGACTGTCTGCTGTAAATTTAGAATCTATCAACACGGAGACTGAACATTCTTAGCGAATTAAGGTGAGAATAATTCAGCTTCTGATATTTATTTCTGATCATTATTTTCAACCGACACGCTCCCTGTCTTTTGGATCAGTGATCAAGAAGTTACTCGCAAACATGAGAAAATTTGCAGATGCTGGAGTAACACACACGAAATGTTGGAGAAACTCAGCAGGCCAGACAGCATCTAAGGAAAGAGTGAACAGTCGAAGTTTTGGGCCGAAATCCTTCGATAGGACTCCTTTCCGAGATGCTGCCTGGCCTGCTGTGTTCCTCCGGCATTTTGTGTGTATTGCAAGAAGTTATTCGCTCTGTTTCAAGTCTCTTCTGTCGGTCGTGGTATTTGTGTTCTTGCATTATCCTGTCTGCACGGTTGTGATACTCCACAGTTTATGTCAAGGTTAAAAACAGTTCCCGAATCAGGGGTTACGATTCCAAAGCAAGCGTGAGAAAAGCTGTTTAGCCAACACGGCTTCTAATAATAGAAAAAAAGAACTGTAATAGGTATCTGTTACTGAAAGTTAATTTAAATAAGTATTGCAAAAATGAATTCAGTGAAGTTGGTTCGTGGGTTCCATGTCAATTCAGAAATGGGATGACAGAGGGAAGGAAGCGGTTCCTGACTAGTTGAGTGTGTGCCCTCAATCTCTTGTACCACCTTCCTGGTGATACCAATGAGAAGAGGGCATCTTCTTGGTGAAGCAGATCCCTAATGATTGATGCCGCCGTTTTGAGGCAACGCTCCATGACGATGTCCTGGATGCTACGGAGGCTACCGCCCATGATGGAGCTGACTGAATTGACAACATTGCTGAGAGTATTTCGATCCTCTGCAGTAGCTTCACCACTTCACCCACCCCACCATATCAAGCGATGTGCAGCCAGTTAGAACAATTTTTACAGTACAACTGTATCAATCTGTGAGTCTTTGGTCACATCCATAATCTCGTCAAACTCCGAATGAAATGTAATGGCTGCCATGCATTCTTTGTAACTGCATCGATATGCTGGGCCCTGGATAGATCCTCAGAGATGCTGACACACAGGAACATGAAGTTGCTCACTCTTTCCACTGCTGACTGATCAATGACGATTGGTGTGTGTGTGAGAACTCATCTTACCCAATCAGAAGTCCACAATTAGACCTTTGGTCTTACCGATGTATTGAATGTATTCCCAGGATGTATCGTATTGAAGGAAAGGCAGATGAGCTTAGGTCATGGATCAACAGATGGCATTAAGATATTGTCACCATTATTGAGACTGGCTTGCAGAGAACTGGCAGCTCAATATTCTGGGGTTCCGTTGTTTTAGACATGAAAGAGCGTGAGGGATTAAAGGGGTAGGGGTGGTTTCACTACTCAGGGAAACTGTCACGGCAGTGTGCAGTAAAGGCAGATGGGAGAACTCATCTAGTCAGGCTTTATAGGTAGATCGGATAAATAAAATTTGCTTGAACATATTAATAGGTCTGTCTTATAGACCACCCAAGCGTCTGCGGTATTTAGAGGAACAAATTAGTACACGCCAGAGAATATTGCAAGAAACATAATTTGTTATAATTTGATTTTAACCTTCCACATACGGACTGGAACTCTCATACTGTAGATGTACTCACGTAGTTGACAAATGTCCTCAGGAAAGTTTCATTAATCAGTACATTGAAGTCCCAAAGACTCAAGTGTGACACTTGATCTCCCATTAGGAACTGAGACAGGACAGACGTAACAGAAGTTTGTGTAGCGAAACTGTTTGCATCTGGTGATCACAATGCCATCAGATTCAAAGGAAGTATGGAGAACGATGGCTCTGCTCCGTGGTATTGAGGCCCTGGTATTAAAAAAATTACGTACACAAATGCTGGATGAACTCAGCAGGTTGGGCAGCATCCGTTGAAAGGAGCAGTCAACGTTTCGGGTTGAGACCCTTTGTCAGCACTAAAGAAGGAGGGGGCAGGGGCCCTATAAAGAAGGTGGGGGGAGGGTGGAAAACCAATCAGAGGAAGGATCGAATTCTTGAACATCGAATTCTCCAACTTCCAGTAATTCCCTCCCTCTCCCTTCCTCCAACCCACCTTCACTCTGTCTCATCTTCTAGCTGCCTATCACCTCTCATGACTCTGCCTCCTTCTACTACCCATGGTTCTTTCCCCTTAGATCCCTTCTTCACCTCTCCTGCCTATCCCCTCCCTGCTTCCCCTCCCGCACCCTTTGATCTTTCCTCTGATTGGTTTATAGGCAGGAGAGGTGAAGAAGGGATCTAAGGGGAAAGCACTATGGGTAGTAGAAGGAGGCAGAGTCATGAGAGGTGATGGGCAGCTTGAAGAGGAGACAGAGTGAAGGTGGGTTGGGGAAGGGAGAGGGAGGGAATTACTGGAAGTTGGAGAATTCGATGTTCAAGAATTCGATCCTTCCTCTGATTGGTTTTCCACCCTCCCCCACCTTCTTTAAAGGGCCCCTACCCCCTCCCGCTTTAGTCCTGATGAAGGATCTCAACCCGAAACGTTGACCGCTCATTTCAATGGATGATGCCCGACCTGCTGAGTTCATCCAGCTTGTTTGTACGTGTTGATTGACCACAGCATCTGCAGTGTACTTTGTGTTTAGAAAAAACAAAAAATAGATGCATAACCGGTGCAGGCAGGTAGGAAAAAATTCAGGTACTTATGGAGTTGAGAAAATGCAAGATAAGATTGAGGAAAGAAACCAGGAAGGTTATAGGGTGGCATGACGTTGTCCTAACAGACAAGGTGAGGGATCATACAGATGTTTTAAAAGCAAAAGGATTTCAGGGGACACAATTGATTGTCTGGATTATCAGAATGCCAATGTACGCATGGAGCAAAAACAGATAGAGGAGTTCTTCAGTGGATTTTTGCTTCTGTGTTTACTCGTGAAAATAATCTATAGAAGTGAGACAAAGGAGAAGTGAGGCCACGGATGTTATACAAATTACGGAAGAGTAAGTGTTTTGGGCAAATTGGGCAACCTCGAGTGTATAAATTCCCAGTGAGTGAGAAGTTCAGTCCTTCAACCACGATGTTGGTGGATGCAGAAATTGCAAGGATGTAACCGTTATGTTTAAATTATGCTCAAAGACAGGAGAGCTACCAGAGGACCGGAGGATAGCTAATTTTGTTCAACTATTTAAAAAAGGCTCCAAAATTAAACCAGGAAATTATAGGCCGGTGCACTTGACATCAGTTGTCTGAAGACATTGGAAGGACTGGATATAGGAGTATTTAAATAAACAGGACTGATTACGGATATCCAACATGACTTTGTGTGTTTTAGACAATCTATTGAGTTTTTCAAAGAGGTTACAAGGAATGTTACCAGGAAAGTTGATGAATGCAAGGCTCTAGATATTGTCTACATGGACTTTAGCAAGACATTTGGCAAGGTCCCGCATAGGGTGTTGACCAATAAATTTCATTCTCTTGGCATTCAATTTGACTTAGTAAATGGGAGTAGACATTAGCATAGAGGAGGAAGGCAGATAGTGGTAGCAGATGGTTGCCTCTCTGACCCGCGACTTGTGGATTTCCAGAGGGATCGGTGCTGATATCCGTTGTTGTTTGTCATCTATATCAATGATCTCGATGATAATTAGAGTATCCGGATCAGCAAATTTGCGGATGACACCAAGGTTCGGGGTGTATTTGACAGCGAGAAAGACTATCGGAGCTTACAGCGGGATCTGCGCCAGGTGTAAAAATGTCTGATAATGGCAGATGGAGTTTAATGCAGGCTTGTGAGCTGTTACGCTTCAGTAGGATCAACCAGGGTGGGACTTACACAATGAAGGGTTCGGCACTGAAGGGTGCGGTAGGACAAAGTCATCCGGGAATACGGGTCCATAATTCATTGAAAGTGGCAGCACACCTAGATAAGGTAGTAAAGAAACCTTTGGCACACTGGGCTTCATAAGTTAAAGTATTCAGTACAGGAGACTGCATGATATAAGACAGTTATGAGGCCTAATTTGGAGTATGTTTGCAGTTGATGTCACCTACCCACAGGAAAGATGTAAATAAGTTTGAAAGAGTACAACGAAAATTTACAAGGATGTTGCTGCGATTGGAGGACCTGATTTATAAGGGAAGATTGAATAGGTGACGACTTTGTTCCTTGGAACGCAGAAGATTTGGGGGAGATTTGATGCAGGTCTACAAAATCATGAGGGGTATAGACAGAGTAGTTGGGGTTGAGGGATGAGCCTAGTGAGAGTTAGGTTAGAAGACAGTGGGGAGTGAGGCTCCCATTTTTAATCGACAAACAACTCCCCCCTCCCCCATGCTCATTTCAATCAGTGCGTCCTTCCCTCCCTGTCGACCATTTTAACGTATGTGACAATTTTCAGTGAGAGTATCACTCCCTCCCTCGGTAAAACTTCTGCCCATTTGGAATAAATGACTTTTATGAGAAATAAATTCGACAAGTATTTCCGGTGGGGTGTGGAATGAAACCCTGGGCGAGGAGGGTTCTTGTGACAATAGTTGTCCGGATGGAAATGCAAACATCTCCCCCAGTTTTTTTCCAGTTAGTGGAAATATATAGTCGAACGTGTTTGCTTTAATTTCAGTAGAAATGCGCCTCCCTGTACCTGAACAGGCGAGGGAGGTTTGAGCTGAAACTCTATCCATGTCAGGCAGACTTTCTTACACAAAGGGCGGAGTTCAGACCATCCCAGAACCCGGCCTGGATCAAATCCGCAGCCTGGGACTCTCACACCCACCTCACCCGGAGGGGCGGATAGAAAGTGGGGAAAGAGAAGAGGGGTGCGAAGGGGATAGACAGGCAGTACCTGGACAGGAAAGAGAAGAAGAGGGGTGAAGGCGCGAGAGAGCGGGGAAGGGTTTGGGGAAAGAAAGAAGGGGAGAGTAGGGAAAGAGGAAGGAGAGTCTAGCGGGGAGGAGAGAGCATGGGATGAGGAGAGAGCGGGAGGGGGAGGAGAGAACGGGGGGTACATGGGGAAGAGAGAGCGGGGAGAGGGGAGGGCGGGAGGAAAAGTAGAGGGGGTGGATGGGAGCAGAGCACAACGGGGAGGGGCGGGTGGGTGGAGAGCGATTGTTTTTGTAATGAGCGACAGACAGTATATAACCAAATGATCTCGGGTGTAGCGGCTCAGACTGGAATCTCCGCGCACGGTGAGCACACCGTTCACCCGGGACCGCACTGAACTCCGTCCGGTTTCAACATCACAGTTTGTGTTGTCTCCAATTGTCCAGAATCAGGGAACGTTTACAACGGGATTCGGCTTCTGTCGAGATCGGGAGGGAATTCAGCGGGAGAAGGGAACTCTAACATTTTCAAGTTAACGAATTATTGACCAAATGGATTAAAAGAAATGATTGACTTCAATTGCAAACATTCTCCAGTTGTTTTCGACTCCGTCGCTGCAGAAAAGCCTTTCGCACCGACAATGATATGCGTAATGTCGCCACGGGGCAGGGAAATCATCTCTCTCCCTCTTTTCCCTTTCACCCCTCTCTCTCCCTGTCACTCACATACACACGAAAAACTATTCGGAATACAGAGCTACTGTAAGATTTTGCCGTTCGGAACGTCGCAGAGGACAATGCCACAGATATATTTATTTAATTAAATAGTGTATCTATTACAGGTATATATATATATATATATATAACAGATATATGTATAAGCTCTCAAAGTCTGATCGCAATTCTAACGTCGACATTCAGATTGCAGACACTGGTGAACGTCGTTTTCTTTATGATCGGTGTTTTTTTTTGTTTTTCCCCTGTAACATGAATATTTAAGTACAGTGTTAAATTAGCTTTGTTCACAGTTGAGGGTGAGCGCAGAAAGTCGAACTGGCTTGTTTGGTTTCAGCAGATGAGCCGCTCCCTGCTCTGAGGGTTGTCTGTATGTTGAAATTCGCCCTGTGGACACAGAGAATCGCGCTGTGAGTTTTCACATATTAGCAACCCCACCCCACCCTCCACATTCCCCTCCCCGGTAGCTACTAAATGACCCTCGCCTGACTGTCTGCTGTAAAGTTAGAATCTACCCACACGGAGACTGAACATTCTTAGCGAATTAAGTTGAGAATAATTCAGCTTCTGATATTTATTTCTGATCTTTATTTCCAATCGACACGCTACCTGTGTTTTGGATTAATGATCAAGAAGTTACTTGCAAACAAGAGAAACTTTGCAGATGCCGGAGCAACACACACGAAATGTTGGAGAAACTCAGCAGGCCAGACAGCATCTAGGGAAAGAGTGAACAGTCGACGTTTTGGGCCGAAACTCTTCGATACGACTCCTTTCCTAGATGTTGCCTGGCCCGCTGAGTTCCTCCTGCATGTTGTGTGTATTGCAAGAAGTTATTCGCTCTGTTTCAAGTCTCTTCTGTCGGTCGTGGTATTTGTGTTCTTGCATTATCCTGTCTGCACGGTTGTGATACTCCACAGTTTATGTCAAGGTTAAAAACAGTTCCCGAATCAGGGGTTACGATACCAAATCAAGTGTGAGAAAAGCTGTTTAGCCAACACTGCTTCTAATAATAGAAAAAAAGAACTGTAATAAGTATCTGTTACTGAAAGTTAAATTAAATAAGTATTGCAAAAATGAATTCAGTGAAGTAGGTTCATGGGTTCCATGTCAATTCAGAAATGGGATGACAGAGGGAAGGAAGCGGTTCCTGACTAGTTGAGTGTGTGCCCTCAATCTCCTGTACCACCTTCCTGGTGATACCAATGAGAAGAGGGCATCTCCATGGTGAAGCAGATCCCTAATGACTGATGCCGCCGTTTTGAGGCATCGCTCCATGACGATGTCCTGGATGCTACGGAGGCTACCGCCCATGATGGAGCTGACTGAATTGACAACTTTCCTCAGAGTATTTCGCTCCTGTGCAGTAGCTTCACCACTTCCCCCACCCCACCATGTCAAGCGATGTGCAGCCAGTTTGAACTATTTTTACGGTACAGCTGTAGCAATCTGTGAGTCTTTGGTCACATCCATAATCTCGTCAATCTCCTAATGAAATATAACGTCTGCCGTGCATTCTTTGTAACTGCATCGATATGCTGGGCCCTGGATAGATCCTCAGAGATGCTGACACACAGGAACATGAAGTTGCTCACACTTTCCACTGCTGACTGATTAATGACGATTGGTGTGTGTGTGACCTCATCTTACCCAATCAGAAGTCCACAATTAGACCATTGGTCTTACCGATGTATTGAATGTATTCCCGGGATGTATTGTATTGAAGGAAAGGCAGATGAGCTTAGGTCATGGATCAACAGATGGCATTATGATGTTGTCACCATTATTGAGACTGGCTTGCAGAGAACTGGCAGCTCAATATTCTGGGGTTCCGTTGTTTTAGACATGACAGAGCGTGAGGGATTAAAGGGGTAGGGGTGGTTTCACTACTCAGGGAAACTGTCACGGCAGTGTGCAGTAAAGGCAGATGGGAGAACTCATCTAGTGAGGCTTTATAGTTAGATCGGATAAATAAAATTTGTTTGAACATATTAATGGGTCTGTCTTATAGACCACCCAAGCGTCTGCGGTATTTAGAGGAACAAATTAGTACACGCCAGAGAATATTGCAAGAAACATAATTTGTTATAATTTGATTTTAACCTTCCACATACGGACTGGAACTCTCATACTGTAGATGTACTCACGTAGTTGACAAATGTCCTCAGAAAAGTTTCAGTAATCAGTACATTGAAGTCCCAAAGACTCAAGTGTGACACTTGATCTCCCATTAGGGACTGAGACAGGACAGACGTAACAGAAGTTTGTGTAGGGAAACTGTTTGCATCTGGTGATCACAATGCCATCAGATTCAAAGGAAGTATGGAGAACGATGGCTCTACTCCGTGGTATTGAGGACCTGGTATAGAAAAAGAATACGTACAAAAAAGCTGGAGGAACTCAGCAGGTTGGGCAGCATCCGTTGAAAGGAGCAGTCAACGTTTCGGGTTGAGACCCTTTGTCAGCATTAAAGAAGGAGGGGGCAGGGGCCCTATAAAGAAGGTGGGGGGAGGGTGGAAAACCAATCAGAGGAAAGATTAAAGAGTGCGGGAGGGGGAGCAGGGAGGGGATAGGCAGGAGAGGTGACGAAGGGATCTAAGGGGAAAGCACTATGGGTAGTAGAAGGAGGCAGAGTCATGAGAGGTGATGGGCAGCTTGAAGAGGAGACAGAGTGAAGGTGGGTTGGGGAAGGGAGAGGGAGGGAATTACTGGAAGTTGGAGAATTCGATGTTCAAGAATTCGATCCTTCCTCTGATTGGTTTTCCACCCTCCCCCACCTTCTTTAAAGGGCCCCTACCCCCTCCCGCTTTAGTCCTGATGAAGGATCTCAACCCGAAACGTTGACCGCTCATTTCAATGGATGATGCCCGACCTGCTGAGTTCATCCAGCTTGTTTGTACGTGTTGATTGACCACAGCATCTGCAGTGTACTTTGTGTTTAGAAAAAACAAAAAATAGATGCATAACCGGTGCAGGCAGGTAGGAAAAAATTCAGGTACTTATGGAGTTGAGAAAATGCAAGATAAGATTGAGGAAAGAAACCAGGAAGGTTATAGGGTGGCATGACGTTGTCCTAACAGACAAGGTGAGGGATCATACAGATGTTTTAAAAGCAAAAGGATTTCAGGGGACACAATTGATTGTCTGGATTATCAGAATGCCAATGTACGCATGGAGCCAAAACAGATAGAGGAGTTCTTCAGTGGATGTTTGCTTCTGTGTTTACTCGTGAAAATAATCTATAGAAGTGAGACAAAGGAGAAGTGAGGCCACGGATGTTATACAAATTACGGATGAGTAAGTGATTTGGGCAAATTGGGCAACCTCGAGTGTATAAATTCCCAGTGAGTGAGAAGTTCAGTCCTTCAACCACGATGTAGGTGGATGCAGAAATTGCAAGGATGTAACCGTTATGTTTAAATTCTGCTCAAAGACAGGAGAGCTACCAGAGGACCGGAGGATAGCTAATTTTGTTCAACTATTTAAAAAAGGCTCCAAAATTAAACCAGGAAATTATAGGCCGGTGCACTTGACATTGGAAGGACTGGATATAGGAGTATTTAAATAAACAGGACTGATTACGGATATCCAACATGACTTTGTGTGTTTTAGACAATCTATTGAGTTTTTCAAAGAGGTTACAAGGAATGTTACCAGGAAAGTTGATGAATGCAAGGCTCTAGATATTGTCTACATGGACTTTAGCAAGACATTTGGCAAGGTCCCGCATAGGGTGTTGACCAATAAATTTCATTCTCTTGGCATTCAATTTGACTTAGTAAATGGGAGTAGACATTAGCATAGAGGAGGAAGGCAGATAGTGGTAGCAGATGGTTGCCTCTCTGACCCGCGACTTGTGGATTTCCAGAGGGATCGGTGCTGATATCCGTTGTTGTTTGTCATCTATATCAATGATCTCGATGATAATTAGAGTATCCGGATCAGCAAATTTGCGGATGACACCAAGGTTCGGGGTGTATTTGACAGCGAGAAAGACTATCGGAGCTTACAGCGGGATCTGCGCCAGGTGTAAAAATGTCTGATAATGGCAGATGGAGTTTAATGCAGGCTTGTGAGCTGTTACGCTTCAGTAGGATCAACCAGGGTGGGACTTACACAATGAAGGGTTCGGCACTGAAGGGTGCGGTAGGACAAAGTCATCCGGGAATACGGGTCCATAATTCATTGAAAGTGGCAGCACACCTAGATAAGGTAGTAAAGAAACCTTTGGCACACTGGGCTTCATAAGTTAAAGTATTCAGTACAGGAGACTGCATGATATAAGACAGTTATGAGGCCTAATTTGGAGTATGTTTGCAGTTGATGTCACCTACCCACAGGAAAGATGTAAATAAGTTTGAAAGAGTACAACGAAAATTTACAAGGATGTTGCTGCGATTGGAGGACCTGATTTATAAGGGAAGATTGAATAGGTGACGACTTTGTTCCTTGGAACGCAGAAGATTTGGGGGAGATTTGATGCAGGTCTACAAAATCATGAGGGGTATAGACAGAGTAGTTGGGGTTGAGGGATGAGCCTAGTGAGAGTTAGGTTAGAAGACAGTGGGGAGTGAGGCTCCCATTTTTAATCGACAAACAACTCCCCCCTCCCCCATGCTCATTTCAATCAGTGCGTCCTTCCCTCCCTGTCGACCATTTTAACGTATGTGACAATTTTCAGTGAGAGTATCACTCCCTCCCTCGGTAAAACTTCTGCCCATTTGGAATAAATGACTTTTAAGAGAAATAAATTCGACAAGTATTTCCGGTGGGGTGTGGAATGAAACCCTGGGCGAGGAGGGTTCTTGTGACAATAGTTGTCCGGATGGAAATGCAAACATCTCTCCAGTTTTTTTCCAGTTAGTGGAAATATATAGTCGAACGTGTTTGCTTTAATTTCAGTAGAAATGCGCCTCCCTGTACCTGAACAGGCGAGGGAGGTTTGAGCTGAAACTCTATCCATGTCAGGCAGACTTTCTTACACAAAGGGCGGAGTTCAGACCATCCCAGAACCCGGCCTGGATCAAATCCGCAGCCTGGGACTCTCACACCCACCTCACCCGGAGGGGCGGATAGAAAGTGGGGAAAGAGAAGAGGGGTGCGAAGGGGATAGACAGGCAGTACCCGGACAGGAAAGAGAAGAAGAGGGGTGAAGGCGCGAGAGAGCGGGGAAGGGTTTGTGGAAAGAAGGAAGGGGAGAGTAGGGAAAGGGGAAGGAGAGTCTAGCGGGGAGGAGAGAGCATGGGATGAGGAGAGAGCGGGAGGGGGAGGAGAGAACGGGGGGTACATGGGGAAGAGAGAGCGGGGAGAGGGGAGGGCGGGAGGAAAAGTAGAGGGGGTGGATGGGAGCAGAGCACAACGGGGAGGGGCGGGTGGGTGGAGAGCGATTGTTTTTGTAATGAGCGACAGACAGTATATAACAGTACATCACAGTTTGTGTTGTCTCCAATTGTCCAGAATCAGGGAACGTTTACAACGGGATTCGGCTTCTGTCGAGATCGGGAGGGAATTCAGCGGGAGAAGGGAACTCTAACATTTTCAAGTTAACGAATTATTGACCAAATGGATTAAAAGAAATGATTGACTTCAATTGCAAACATTCTCCAGTTGTTTTCGACTCCGTCGCGGCAGAAAAGCCTTTCGCACCGACAATGATATGCGTAATGTCGCCACGGGGCAGGGAAATCATCTCTCTCCCTCTTTTCCCTTTCACCCCTCTCTCTCCCTGTCACTCACATACACACGAAAAACTATTCGGAATACAGAGCTACTGTAAGATTTTGCCGTTCGGAACGTCGCAGAGGACAATGCCACAGATATATTTATTTAATTAAATAGTGTATCTATAACAGGTATATATATATATATATAAAACAGATATATGTATAAGCTCTAAGCGTCTGATCGCAATTCTAACGTCGACATTCAGATTGCAGACACTGGTGAACGTCGTTTTCTTTATGATCGGTGTTTTTTTTTGTTTTTCCCCTGTAACATGAATATTTAAGTACAGTGTTAAATTAGCTTTGTTCACAGTTGAGGGTGAGCGCAGAAAGTCGAACTGGCTTGTTTGGTTTCAGCAGAGAAGCCGCTCCCTGCTCTGAGGGTTGTCTGTATGTTGAAATTCGCCCTGTGGACACAGAGAATCGCGCTGTGAGTTTTCACATATTAGCAACCCCACACCCCCCCCCCCCACATTCCCCTCCCCGGTAGCTACTAAATGACCCTCGCCTGACTGTCTGCTGTAAAGTTAGAATCTACCCACACGGAGACTGAACATTCTTAGCGAATTAAGTTGAGAATAATTCAGCTTCTGATATTTATTTCTGATCTTTATTTCCAATCGACACGCTACCTGTGTTTTGGATTAGTGATCAAGAAGTTAACTGCAAACAAGAGAAACTTTGCAGATGCCGGAGCAACACACACGAAATGTTGGAGAAACTCAGCAGGCCAGACAGCATCTAGGGAAAGAGTGAACAGTCGACGTTTTGGGCCGAAACTCTTCGATACGACTCCTTTCCTAGATGTTGCCTGGCCCGCTGAGTTCCTCCTGCATGTTGTGTGTATTGCAAGAAGTTATTCGCTCTGTTTCAAGTCTCTTCTGTCGGTCGTGGTATTTGTGTTCTTGCATTATCCTGTCTGCACGGTTGTGATACTCCACAGTTTATGTCAAGGTTAAAAACAGTTCCCGAATCAGGGGTTACGATACCAAATCAAGTGTGAGAAAAGCTGTTTAGCCAACACTGCTTCTAATAATAGAAAAAAAGAACTGTAATAAGTATCTGTTACTGAAAGTTAAATTAAATAAGTATTGCAAAAATGAATTCAGTGAAGTAGGTTCATGGGTTCCATGTCAATTCAGAAATGGGATGACAGAGGGAAGGAAGCGGTTCCTGACTAGTTGAGTGTGTGCCCTCAATCTCCTGTACCACCTTCCTGGTGATACCAATGAGAAGAGGGCATCTCCATGGTGAAGCAGATCCCTAATGACTGATGCCGCCGTTTTGAGGCATCGCTCCATGACGATGTCCTGGATGCTACGGAGGCTACCGCCCATGATGGAGCTGACTGAATTGACAACTTTCCTCAGAGTATTTCGCTCCTGTGCAGTAGCTTCACCACTTCCCCCACCCCACCATGTCAAGCGATGTGCAGCCAGTTTGAACTATTTTTACGGTACAGCTGTAGCAATCTGTGAGTCTTTGGTCACATCCATAATCTCGTCAATCTCCTAATGAAATATAACGTCTGCCGTGCATTCTTTGTAACTGCATCGATATGCTGGGCCCTGGATAGATCCTCAGAGATGCTGACACACAGGAACATGAAGTTGCTCACACTTTCCACTGCTGACTGATTAATGACGATTGGTGTGTGTGTGACCTCATCTTACCCAATCAGAAGTCCACAATTAGACCATTGGTCTTACCGATGTATTGAATGTATTCCCGGGATGTATTGTATTGAAGGAAAGGCAGATGAGCTTAGGTCATGGATCAACAGATGGCATTATGATGTTGTCACCATTATTGAGACTGGCTTGCAGAGAACTGGCAGCTCAATATTCTGGGGTTCCGTTGTTTTAGACATGACAGAGCGTGAGGGATTAAAGGGGTAGGGGTGGTTTCACTACTCAGGAAACTTGTCACGGCAGTGTGCAGTAAAGGTAGATGGGAGAACTCATCTAGTGAGGCTTTATAGTTAGATCGGATAAATAAAATTTGTTTGAACATATTAATGGGTTGTGTCTTATAGACCACCCAAGCGTCTGCGGTATTTAGAGGAACAAATTAGTACACGCCAGAGAATATTGCAAGAAACATAATTTGTTATAATTTGATTTTAACCTTCCACATACGGACTGGAACTCTCATACTGTAGATGTACTCATGTAGTTGACAAATGTCCTCAGAAAAGTTTCATTAATCAGTACATTGAAGTCCCAAAGACTCAAGTGTGACACTTGATCTCCCATTAGGGACTGAGACAGGACAGACGTAACAGAAGTTTGTGTAGGGAAACTGTTTGCATCTGGTGATCACAATGCCATCAGATTCAAAGGAAGTATGGAGAACGATGGCTCTACTCCGTGGTATTGAGGACCTGGTATAGAAAAAAAATACGTACAAAAAAGCTGGATGAACTCAGCAGGTTGGGCAGCATCCGTTGAAAGGAGCAGTCAACGTTTCGGGTTGAGACCCTTTGTCAGCATTAAAGAAGGAGGGGGCAGGGGCCCTATAAAGAAGGTGGGGGAGGGTGGAAAACCAATCAGAGGAAAGATTAAAGAGTGCGGGAGGGGGAGCAGGGAGGGGATACGCAGGAGAGGTGAAGAAGGGATCTAAGGGGAAAGCACTATGGGTAGAAGAAGGAGGCAGAGTCATGAGAGGTGATGGGCAGCTTGAAGAGGAGACAGAGTGAAGGTGGGTTGGGGAAGGGAGAGGGAGGGAATTACTGGAAGTTGGAGAATTCGATGTTCAAGAATTCGATCCTTCCTCTGATTGGTTTTCCACCCTCCCCCACCTTCTTTAAAGGGCCCCTACCCCCTCCCGCTTTAGTCCTGATGAAGGATCTCAACCCGAAACGTTGACCGCTCATTTCAATGGATGATGCCCGACCTGCTGAGTTCATCCAGCTTGTTTGTACGTCTTGATTGACCACAGCATCTGCAGTGTACTTTGTGTTTAGAAAAAAAAAATAGATGCATAACCGGTGCAGGCAGGTAGGAAAAAATTCAGGTACTTATGGAGTTGAGAAAATGCAAGATAAGATTGAGGAAAGAAACCAGGAAGGTTATAGGGTGGCATGACGTTGTCCTAACAGACAAGGTGAGGGATCATACAGATGTTTTAAAAGCAAAAGGATTTCAGGGGACACAATTGATTGTCTGGATTATCAGAATGCCAATGTACGCATGGAGCCAAAACAGATAGAGGAGTTCTTCAGTGGATTTTTGCTTCTGTGTTTACTCGTGAAAATAATCTATAGAAGTGAGACAAAGGAGAAGTGAGGCCACGGATGTTATACAAATTACCGATGAGTAAGTGATTTGGTCAAATTGGGCAACCTCGAGTGTATAAATTCCCAGTGAGTGAGAAGTTCAGTCCTTCAACCACGATGTAGGTGGATGCAGAAATTGCAAGGATGTAACCGTTATGTTTAAATTATGCTCAAAGACAGGAGAGCTACCAGAGGACCGGAGGATAGCTAATTTTGATCAACTATTTAAAAAAGGCTCCAAAATTAAACCAGGAAATTATAGGCCGGTGCACTTGACATCAGTTGTCTGAAGACATTGGAAGGACTGGATATAGGAGTATTTAAATAAACAGGACTGATTACGGATATCCAACATGACTTTGTGTGTTTTAGACAATCTATTGAGTTTTTCAAAGAGGTTACAAGGAATGTTACCAGGAAAGTTGATGAATGCAAGGCTCTAGATATTGTCTACATGGACTTTAGCAAGACATTTGGCAAGGTCCCGCATAGGGTGTTGACCAATAAATTTCATTCTCTTGGCATTCAATTTGACTTAGTAAATGGGAGTAGACATTAGCATAGAGGAGGAAGGCAGATAGTGGTAGCAGATGGTTGCCTCTCTGACCCGCGACTTGTGGATTTCCAGAGGGATCGGTGCTGATATCCGTTGTTGTTTGTCATCTATATCAATGATCTCGATGATAATTAGATTATCCGGATCAGCAAATTTGCGGATGACACCAAGGTTCGGGGTGTATTTGACAGCGAGAAAGACTATCGGAGCTTACAGCGGGATCTGCGCCAGGTGTAAAAATGTCTGATAATGGCAGATGGAGTTTAATGCAGGCTTGTGAGCTGTTACGCTTCAGTAGGATCAACCAGGGTGGGACTTACACAATGAAGGGTTCGGCACTGAAGGGTGCGGTAGGACAAAGTCATCCGGGAATACGGGTCCATAATTCATTGAAAGTGGCAGCACACCTAGATAAGGTAGTAAAGAAACCTTTGGCACACTGGGCTTCATAAGTTAAAGTATTCAGTACAGGAGACTGCATGATATAAGACAGTTATGAGGCCTAATTTGGAGTATGTTTGCAGTTGATGTCACCTACCCACAGGAAAGATGTAAATAAGTTTGAAAGAGTACAACGAAAATTTACAAGGATGTTGCTGCGATTGGAGGACCTGATTTATAAGGGAAGATTGAATAGGTGACGACTTTGTTCCTTGGAACGCAGAAGATTTGGGGGAGATTTGATGCAGGTCTACAAAATCATGAGGGGTATAGACAGAGTAGTTGGGGTTGAGGGATGAGCCTAGTGAGAGTTAGGTTAGAAGACAGTGGGGAGTGAGGCTCCCATTTTTAATCGACAAACAACTCCCCCCTCCCCCATGCTCATTTCAATCAGTGCGTCCTTCCCTCCCTGTCGACCATTTTAACGTATGTGACAATTTTCAGTGAGAGTATCACTCCCTCCCTCGGTAAAACTTCTGCCCATTTGGAATAAATGACTTTTATGAGAAATAAATTCGACAAGTATTTCCGGTGGGGTGTGGAATGAAACCCTGGGCGAGGAGGGTTCTTGTGACAATAGTTGTCCGGATGGAAATGCAAACATCTCCCCCAGTTTTTTTCCAGTTAGTGGAAATATATAGTCGAACGTGTTTGCTTTAATTTCAGTAGAAATGCGCCTCCCTGTACCTGAACAGGCGAGGGAGGTTTGAGCTGAAACTCTATCCATGTCAGGCAGACTTTCTTACACAAAGGGCGGAGTTCAGACCATCCCAGAACCCGGCCTGGATCAAATCCGCAGCCTGGGACTCTCACACCCACCTCACCCGGAGGGGCGGATAGAAAGTGGGGAAAGAGAAGAGGGGTGCGAAGGGGATAGACAGGCAGTACCTGGACAGGAAAGAGAAGAAGAGGGGTGAAGGCGCGAGAGAGCGGGGAAGGGTTTGGGGAAAGAAAGAAGGGGAGAGTAGGGAAAGGGGAAGGAGAGTCTAGCGGGGAGGAGAGAGCATGGGATGAGGAGAGAGCGGGAGGGGGAGGAGAGAACGGGGGGTACATGGGGAAGAGAGAGCGGGGAGAGGGGAGGGCGGGAGGAAAAGTAGAGGGGGTGGATGGGAGCAGAGCACAACGGGGAGGGGCGGGTGGGTGGAGAGCGATTGTTTTTGTAATGAGCGACAGACAGTATATAACCAAATGATCTCGGGTGTAGCGGCTCAGACTGGAATCTCCGCGCACGGTGAGCACACCGTTCACCCGGGTCCGCACTGAACTCCGTCCGGTTTCAACATCACAGTTTGTGTTGTCTCCAATTGTCCAGAATCAGGGAACGTTTACAACGGGATTCGGCTTCTGTCGAGATCGGGAGGGAATTCAGCGGGAGAAGGGAACTCTAACATTTTCAAGTTAACGAATTATTGACCAAATGAATTAAAAGAAATGATTGACTTCAATTGCAAACATTCTCCAGTTTTTTTCGACTCCGTCGCGGCAGAAAAGCCTTTCGCACCGACAATGATATGCGTAATGTCGCCACGGGGCAGGGAAATCATCTCTCTCCCTCTTTTCCCTTTCACCCCTCTCTCTCCCTGTCACTCACATACACACGAAAAACTATTCGGAATACAGAGCTACTGTAAGATTTTGCCGTTCGGAACGTCGCAGAGGACAATGCCACAAATATATTTATTTAATTAAATAGTGTATCTATAACAGGTATATATATATATATAAAACAGATATATGTATAAGCTCTCAAAGTCTGATCGCAATTCTAACGTCGACATTCAGATTGCAGACACTGGTGAACTTCGTTTTCTTTATGATCGGTGTTTTTTTTTTTGTTTTTCCCCTGTAACATGAATATTTAAGTACAGTGTTCAATTAGCTTTGTTCACAGTTGAGGGTGAGCGCAGAAAGTCGAACTGGCTTGTTTGGTTTCAGCAGAGAAGCCGCTCCCTGCTCTGAGGGTTGTCTGTATGTTGAAATTCGCCCTGTGGACACAGAGAATCGCGCTGTGAGTTTTCACATATTAGCAACCCCACCCCCCCCCACATTCCCCTCCCCGGTAGCTACTAAATGACCCTCGCCTGACTGTCTGCTGTAAAGTTAGAATCTACCCACACGGAGACTGAACATTCTTAGCGAATTAAGTTGAGAATAATTCAGCTTCTGATATTTATTTCTGATCTTTATTTCCAATCGACACGCTACCTGTGTTTTGGATTAGTGATCAAGAAGTTACTTGCAAACAAGAGAAACTTTGCAGATGCCGGAGCAACACACACGAAATGTTGGAGAAACTCAGCAGGCCAGACAGCATCTAGGGAAAGAGTGAACAGTCGACGTTTTGGGCCGAAACTCTTCGATACGACTCCTTTCCTAGATGTTGCCTGGCCCGCTGAGTTCCTCCTGCATGTTGTGTGTATTGCAAGAAGTTATTCGCTCTGTTTCAAGTCTCTTCTGTCGGTCGTGGTATTTGTGTTCTTGCATTATCCTGTCTGCACGGTTGTGATACTCCACAGTTTATGTCAAGGTTAAAAACAGTTCCCGAATCAGGGGTTACGATACCAAATCAAGTGTGAGAAAAGCTGTTTAGCCAACACTGCTTCTAATAATAGAAAAAAAGAACTGTAATAAGTATCTATTACTGAAAGTTAAATTAAATAAGTATTGCAAAAATGAATTCAGTGAAGTAGGTTCATGGGTTCCATGTCAATTCAGAAATGGGATGACAGAGGGAAGGAAGCGGTTCCTGACTAGTTGAGTGTGTGCCCTCAATCTCCTGTACCACCTTCCTGGTGATACCAATGAGAAGAGGGCATCTCCATGGTGAAGCAGATCCCTAATGACTGATGCCGCCGTTTTGAGGCATCGCTCCATGACGATGTCCTGGATGCTCCTGAGGCTACCGCCCATGATGGAGCTGACTGAATTGACAACTTTCCTCAGAGTATTTCGCTCCTGTGCAGTAGCTTCACCACTTCCCCCAACCCACCATGTCAAGCGATGTGCATCCAGTTTGAACTATTTTTACGGTACAGCTGTAGCAATCTGTGAGTCTTTGGTCACATCCATAATCTCGTCAATCTCCTAATGATATATAACGTCTGCCGTGCATTCTTTGTAACTGCATCGATATGCTGGGCCCTGGATAGAGCCTCAGAGATGTTGACACACAGGAACATGAAGTTGCTCACACTTTCCACTGCTGACTGATTAATGACGATTGGTGTGTGTGTGACCTCATCTTACCCAATCAGAAGTCCACAATTAGACCATTGGTCTTACCGATGTATTGAATGTATTCCCGGGATGTTTTGTATTGAAGGAAAGGCAGATGAGCTTAGGTCATGGATCAACAGATGGCATTATGATGTTGTCACCATTATTGAGACTGGCTTGCAGAGAACTGGCAGCTCAATATTCTGGGGTTCCGTTGTTTTAGACATGACAGAGCGTGAGGGATTAAAGGGGTAGGGGTGGTTTCACTACTCAGGGAAACTGTCACGGCAGTGTGCAGTAAAGGCAGATGGGGGAACTCATCTAGTGAGGCTTTATAGTTAGATCGGATAAATAAAATTTGTTTGAACATATTAATGGGTCTGTCTTATAGACCACCCAAGCGTCTGCGGTATTTAGAGGAACAAATTAGTACACGCCAGAGAATATTGCAAGAAACATAATTTGTTATAATTTGATTTTAACCTTCCACATACGGACTGGAACTCTCATACTGTAGATGTACTCATGTAGTTGACAAATGTCCTCAGAAAAGTTTCAGTAATCAGTACATTGAAGTCCCAAAGACTCAAGTGTGACACTTGATCTCCCATTAGGGACTGAGACAGGACAGACGTAACAGAAGTTTGTGTAGGGTAACTGTTTGCATCTGGTGATCACAATGCCATCAGATTCAAAGGAAGTATGGAGAACGATGGCTCTACTCCGTGGTATTGAGGACCTGGTATAGAAAAAAAATACGTACAAAAAAGCTGGATGAACTCAGCAGGTTGGGCAGCATCCGTTGAAAGGAGCAGTCAACGTTTCGGGTTGAGACCCTTTGTCAGCATTAAAGAAGGAGGGGGCAGGGGCCCTATAAAGAAGGTGTGGGGAGGGTGGAAAACCAATCAGAGGAAAGATTAAAGAGTGCGGGAGGAGGAGCAGGGAGGGGATAGGCAGGAGAGGTGAAGAAGGGATCTAAGGGGAAAGCACTATGGGTAGTAGAAGGAGGCAGAGTCATGAGAGGTGATGGGCAGCTTGAAGAGGAGACAGAGTGAAGGTGGGTTGGGGAAGGGAGAGGGAGGGAATTACTGGAAGTTGGAGAATTCGATGTTCAAGAATTCGATCCTTCCTCTGATTGGTTTTCCACCCTCCCCCACCTTCTTTAAAGGGCCCCTACCCCCTCCCGCTTTAGTCCTGATGAAGGATCTCAACCCGAAACGTTGACCGCTCATTTCAATGGATGATGCCCGACCTGCTGAGTTCATCCAGCTTGTTTGTACGTCTTGATTGACCACAGCATCTGCAGTGTACTTTGTGTTTAGAAAAAAAAAATAGATGCATAACCGGTGCAGGCAGGTAGGAAAAAATTCAGGTACTTATGGAGTTGAGAAAATGCAAGATAAGATTGAGGAAAGAAACCAGGAAGGTTATAGGGTGGCATGACGTTGTCCTAACAGACAAGGTGAGGGATCATACAGATGTTTTAAAAGCAAAAGGATTTCAGGGGACACAATTGATTGTCTGGATTATCAGAATGCCAATGTACGCATGGAGCCAAAACAGATAGAGGAGTTCTTCAGTGGATTTTTGCTTCTGTGTTTACTCGTGAAAATAATCTATAGAAGTGAGACAAAGGAGAAGTGAGGCCACGGATGTTATACAAATTACGGATGAGTAAGTGTTTTGGGCAAATTGGGCAACCTCGAGTGTATAAATTCCCAGTGAGTGAGAAGTTCAGTCCTTCAACCACGATGTAGGTGGATGCAGAAATTGCAAGGATGTAACCGTTATGTTTAAATTCTGCTCAAAGAAAGGAGAGCTACCAGAGGACCGGAGGATAGCTAATTTTGTTCAACTATTTAAAAAAGGCTCCAAAATTAAACCAGGAAATTATAGGCCGGTGCACTTGACATTGGAAGGACTGGATATAGGAGTATTTAAATAAACAGGACTGATTACGAATATCCAACATGACTTTGTGTGTTTTAGACAATCTATTGAGTTTTTCAAAGAGGTTACAAGGAATGTTACCAGGAAAGTTGATGAATGCAAGGCTCTAGATATTGTCTACATGGACTTTAGCAAGACATTTGGCAAGGTCCCGCATAGGGTGTTGACCAATAAATTTCATTCTCTTGGCATTCAATTTGACTTAGTAAATGGGAGTAGACATTAGCATAGAGGAGGAAGGCAGATAGTGGTAGCAGATGGTTGCCTCTCTGACCCGCGACTTGTGGATTTCCAGAGGGATCGGTGCTGATATCCGTTGTTGTTTGTCATCTATATCAATGATCTCGATGATAATTAGATTATCCGGATCAGCAAATTTGCGGATGACACCAAGGTTCGGGGTGTATTTGACAGCGAGAAAGACTATCGGAGCTTACAGCGGGATCTGCGCCAGGTGTAAAAATGTCTGATAATGGCAGATGGAGTTTAATGCAGGCTTGTGAGCTGTTACGCTTCAGTAGGATCAACCAGGGTGGGACTTACACAATGAAGGGTTCGGCACTGAAGGGTGCGGTAGGACAAAGTCATCCGGGAATACGGGTCCATAATTCATTGAAAGTGGCAGCACACCTAGATAAGGTAGTAAAGAAACCTTTGGCACACTGGGCTTCATAAGTTAAAGTATTCAGTACAGGAGACTGCATGATATAAGACAGTTATGAGGCCTAATTTGGAGTATGTTTGCAGTTGATGTCACCTACCCACAGGAAAGATGTAAATAAGTTTGAAAGAGTACAACGAAAATTTACAAGGATGTTGCTGCGATTGGAGGACCTGATTTATAAGGGAAGATTGAATAGGTGACGACTTTGTTCCTTGGAACGCAGAAGATTTGGGGGAGATTTGATGCAGGTCTACAAAATCATGAGGGGTATAGACAGAGTAGTTGGGGTTGAGGGATGAGCCTAGTGAGAGTTAGGTTAGAAGACAGTGGGGAGTGAGGCTCCCATTTTTAATCGACAAACAACTCCCCCCTCCCCCATGCTCATTTCAATCAGTGCGTCCTTCCCTCCCTGTCGACCATTTTAACGTATGTGACAATTTTCAGTGAGAGTATCACTCCCTCCCTCGGTAAAACTTCTGCCCATTTGGAATAAATGACTTTTATGAGAAATAAATTCGACAAGTATTTCCGGTGGGGTGTGGAATGAAACCCTGGGCGAGGAGGGTTCTTGTGACAATAGTTGTCCGGATGGAAATGCAAACATCTCCCCCAGTTTTTTTCCAGTTAGTGGAAATATATAGTCGAACGTGTTTGCTTTAATTTCAGTAGAAATGCGCCTCCCTGTACCTGAACAGGCGAGGGAGGTTTGAGCTGAAACTCTATCCATGTCAGGCAGACTTTCTTACACAAAGGGCGGAGTTCAGACCATCCCAGAACCCGGCCTGGATCAAATCCGCAGCCTGGGACTCTCACACCCACCTCACCCGGAGGGGCGGATAGAAAGTGGGGAAAGAGAAGAGGGGTGCGAAGGGGATAGACAGGCAGTACCTGGACAGGAAAGAGAAGAAGAGGGGTGAAGGCGCGAGAGAGCGGGGAAGGGTTTGGGGAAAGAAAGAAGGGGAGAGTAGGGAAAGGGGAAGGAGAGTCTAGCGGGGAGGAGAGAGCATGAGATGAGGAGAGAGCGGGAGGGGGAGGAGAGAACGGGGGGTACATGGGGAAGAGAGAGCGGGGAGAGGGGAGGGCGGGAGGAAAAGTAGAGGGGGTGGATGGGAGCAGAGCACAACGGGGAGGGGCGGGTGGGTGGAGAGCGATTGTTTTTGTAATGAGCGACAGACAGTATATAACCAAATGATCTCGGGTGTAGCGGCTCAGACTGGAATCTCCGCGCACGGTGAGCACACCGTTCACCCGGGTCCGCACTGAACTCCGTCCGGTTTCAACATCACAGTTTGTGTTGTCTCCAATTGTCCAGAATCAGGGAACGTTTACAACGGGATTCGGCTTCTGTCGAGATCGGGAGGGAATTCAGCGGGAGAAGGGAACTCTAACATTTTCAAGTTAACGAATTATTGACCAAATGAATTAAAAGAAATGATTGACTTCAATTGCAAACATTCTCCAGTTTTTTTCGACTCCGTCGCGGCAGAAAAGCCTTTCGCACCGACAATGATATGCGTAATGTCGCCACGGGGCAGGGAAATCATCTCTCTCCCTCTTTTCCCTTTCACCCCTCTCTCTCCCTGTCACTCACATACACACGAAAAACTATTCGGAATACAGAGCTACTGTAAGATTTTGCCGTTCGGAACGTCGCAGAGGACAATGCCACAAATATATTTATTTAATTAAATAGTGTATCTATAACAGGTATATATATATATATAAAACAGATATATGTATAAGCTCTCAAAGTCTGATCGCAATTCTAACGTCGACATTCAGATTGCAGACACTGGTGAACTTCGTTTTCTTTATGATCGGTGTTTTTTTTTTTGTTTTTCCCCTGTAACATGAATATTTAAGTACAGTGTTCAATTAGCTTTGTTCACAGTTGAGGGTGAGCGCAGAAAGTCGAACTGGCTTGTTTGGTTTCAGCAGAGAAGCCGCTCCCTGCTCTGAGGGTTGTCTGTATGTTGAAATTCGCCCTGTGGACACAGAGAATCGCGCTGTGAGTATTCACATATTAGCAACCCCACCCCCCCCCCACATTCCCCTCCCCGGTAGCTACTAAATGACCCTCGCCTGACTGTCTGCTGTAAAGTTAGAATCTACCCACACGGAGACTGAACATTCTTAGCGAATTAAGTTGAGAATAATTCAGCTTCTGATATTTATTTCTGATCTTTATTTCCAATCGACACGCTACCTGTGTTTTGGATTAGTGATCAAGAAGTTACTTGCAAACAAGAGAAACTTTGCAGATGCCGGAGCAACACACACGAAATGTTGGAGAAACTCAGCAGGCCAGACAGCATCTAGGGAAAGAGTGAACAGTCGACGTTTTGGGCCGAAACTCTTCGATACGACTCCTTTCCTAGATGTTGCCTGGCCCGCTGAGTTCCTCCTGCATGTTGTGTGTATTGCAAGAAGTTATTCGCTCTGTTTCAAGTCTCTTCTGTCGGTCGTGGTATTTGTGTTCTTGCATTATCCTGTCTGCACGGTTGTGATACTCCACAGTTTATGTCAAGGTTAAAAACAGTTCCCGAATCAGGGGTTACGATACCAAATCAAGTGTGAGAAAAGCTGTTTAGCCAACACTGCTTCTAATAATAGAAAAAAAGAACTGTAATAAGTATCTATTACTGAAAGTTAAATTAAATAAGTATTGCAAAAATGAATTCAGTGAAGTAGGTTCATGGGTTCCATGTCAATTCAGAAATGGGATGACAGAGGGAAGGAAGCGGTTCCTGACTAGTTGAGTGTGTGCCCTCAATCTCCTGTACCACCTTCCTGGTGATACCAATGAGAAGAGGGCATCTCCATGGTGAAGCAGATCCCTAATGACTGATGCCGCCGTTTTGAGGCATCGCTCCATGACGATGTCCTGGATGCTCCTGAGGCTACCGCCCATGATGGAGCTGACTGAATTGACAACTTTCCTCAGAGTATTTCGCTCCTGTGCAGTAGCTTCACCACTTCCCCCAACCCACCATGTCAAGCGATGTGCATCCAGTTTGAACTATTTTTACGGTACAGCTGTAGCAATCTGTGAGTCTTTGGTCACATCCATAATCTCGTCAATCTCCTAATGATATATAACGTCTGCCGTGCATTCTTTGTAACTGCATCGATATGCTGGGCCCTGGATAGAGCCTCAGAGATGTTGACACACAGGAACATGAAGTTGCTCACACTTTCCACTGCTGACTGATTAATGACGATTGGTGTGTGTGTGACCTCATCTTACCCAATCAGAAGTCCACAATTAGACCATTGGTCTTACCGATGTATTGAATGTATTCCCGGGATGTTTTGTATTGAAGGAAAGGCAGATGAGCTTAGGTCATGGATCAACAGATGGCATTATGATGTTGTCACCATTATTGAGACTGGCTTGCAGAGAACTGGCAGCTCAATATTCTGGGGTTCCGTTGTTTTAGACATGACAGAGCGTGAGGGATTAAAGGGGTAGGGGTGGTTTCACTACTCAGGGAAACTGTCACGGCAGTGTGCAGTAAAGGCAGATGGGAGAACTCATCTAGTGAGGCTTTATAGTTAGATCGGATAAATAAAATTTGTTTGAACATATTAATGGGTCTGTCTTATAGACCACCCAAGCGTCTGCGGTATTTAGAGGAACAAATTAGTACACGCCAGAGAATATTGCAAGAAACATAATTTGTTATAATTTGATTTTAACCTTCCACATACGGACTGGAACTCTCATACTGTAGATGTACTCATGTAGTTGACAAATGTCCTCAGAAAAGTTTCAGTAATCAGTACATTGAAGTCCCAAAGACTCAAGTGTGACACTTGATCTCCCATTAGGGACTGAGACAGGACAGACGTAACAGAAGTTTGTGTAGGGTAACTGTTTGCATCTGGTGATCACAATGCCATCAGATTCAAAGGAAGTATGGAGAACGATGGCTCTACTCCGTGGTATTGAGGACCTGGTATAGAAAAAAAATACGTACAAAAAAGCTGGATGAACTCAGCAGGTTGGGCAGCATCCGTTGAAAGGAGCAGTCAACGTTTCGGGTTGAGACCCTTTGTCAGCATTAAAGAAGGAGGGGGCAGGGGCCCTATAAAGAAGGTGTGGGGAGGGTGGAAAACCAATCAGAGGAAAGATTAAAGAGTGCGGGAGGAGGAGCAGGGAGGGGATAGGCAGGAGAGGTGAAGAAGGGATCTAAGGGGAAAGCACTATGGGTAGTAGAAGGAGGCAGAGTCATGAGAGGTGATGGGCAGCTTGAAGAGGAGACAGAGTGAAGGTGGGTTGGGGAAGGGAGAGGGAGGGAATTACTGGAAGTTGGAGAATTCGATGTTCAAGAATTCGATCCTTCCTCTGATTGGTTTTCCACCCTCCCCCACCTTCTTTAAAGGGCCCCTACCCCCTCCCGCTTTAGTCCTGATGAAGGATCTCAACCCGAAACGTTGACCGCTCATTTCAATGGATGATGCCCGACCTGCTGAGTTCATCCAGCTTGTTTGTACGTCTTGATTGACCACAGCATCTGCAGTGTACTTTGTGTTTAGAAAAAAAAAATAGATGCATAACCGGTGCAGGCAGGTAGGAAAAAATTCAGGTACTTATGGAGTTGAGAAAATGCAAGATAAGATTGAGGAAAGAAACCAGGAAGGTTATAGGGTGGCATGACGTTGTCCTAACAGACAAGGTGAGGGATCATACAGATGTTTTAAAAGCAAAAGGATTTCAGGGGACACAATTGATTGTCTGGATTATCAGAATGCCAATGTACGCATGGAGCCAAAACAGATAGAGGAGTTCTTCAGTGGATTTTTGCTTCTGTGTTTACTCGTGAAAATAATCTATAGAAGTGAGACAAAGGAGAAGTGAGGCCACGGATGTTATACAAATTACGGATGAGTAAGTGTTTTGGGCAAATTGGGCAACCTCGAGTGTATAAATTCCCAGTGAGTGAGAAGTTCAGTCCTTCAACCACGATGTAGGTGGATGCAGAAATTGCAAGGATGTAACCGTTATGTTTAAATTCTGCTCAAAGAAAGGAGAGCTACCAGAGGACCGGAGGATAGCTAATTTTGTTCAACTATTTAAAAAAGGCTCCAAAATTAAACCAGGAAATTATAGGCCGGTGCACTTGACATTGGAAGGACTGGATATAGGAGTATTTAAATAAACAGGACTGATTACGAATATCCAACATGACTTTGTGTGTTTTAGACAATCTATTGAGTTTTTCAAAGAGGTTACAAGGAATGTTACCAGGAAAGTTGATGAATGCAAGGCTCTAGATATTGTCTACATGGACTTTAGCAAGACATTTGGCAAGGTCCCGCATAGGGTGTTGACCAATAAATTTCATTCTCTTGGCATTCAATTTGACTTAGTAAATGGGAGTAGACATTAGCATAGAGGAGGAAGGCAGATAGTGGTAGCAGATGGTTGCCTCTCTGACCCGCGACTTGTGGATTTCCAGAGGGATCGGTGCTGATATCCGTTGTTGTTTGTCATCTATATCAATGATCTCGATGATAATTAGATTATCCGGATCAGCAAATTTGCGGATGACACCAAGGTTCGGGGTGTATTTGACAGCGAGAAAGACTATCGGAGCTTACAGCGGGATCTGCGCCAGGTGTAAAAATGTCTGATAATGGCAGATGGAGTTTAATGCAGGCTTGTGAGCTGTTACGCTTCAGTAGGATCAACCAGGGTGGGACTTACACAATGAAGGGTTCGGCACAGAAGGGTGCGGTAGGACAAAGTCATCCGGGAATACGGGTCCATAATTCATTGAAAGTGGCAGCACACCTAGATAAGGTAGTAAAGAAACCTTTGGCACACTGGGCTTCATAAGTTAAAGTATTCAGTACAGGAGACTGCATGATATAAGACAGTTATGAGGCCTAATTTGGAGTATGTTTGCAGTTGATGTCACCTACCCACAGGAAAGATGTAAATAAGTTTGAAAGAGTACAACGAAAATTTACAAGGATGTTGCTGCGATTGGAGGACCTGATTTATAAGGGAAGATTGAATAGGTGACGACTTTGTTCCTTGGAACGCAGAAGATTTGGGGGAGATTTGATGCAGGTCTACAAAATCATGAGGGGTATAGACAGAGTAGTTGGGGTTGAGGGATGAGCCTAGTGAGAGTTAGGTTAGAAGACAGTGGGGAGTGAGGCTCCCATTTTTAATCGACAAACAACTCCCCCCTCCCCCATGCTCATTTCAATCAGTGCGTCCTTCCCTCCCTGTCGACCATTTTAACGTATGTGACAATTTTCAGTGAGAGTATCACTCCCTCCCTCGGTAAAACTTCTGCCCATTTGGAATAAATGACTTTTATGAGAAATAAATTCGACAAGTATTTCCGGTGGGGTGTGGAATGAAACCCTGGGCGAGGAGGGTTCTTGTGACAATAGTTGTCCGGATGGAAATGCAAACATCTCCCCCAGTTTTTTTCCAGTTAGTGGAAATATATAGTCGAACGTGTTTGCTTTAATTTCAGTAGAAATGCGCCTCCCTGTACCTGAACAGGCGAGGGAGGTTTGAGCTGAAACTCTATCCATGTCAGGCAGACTTTCTTACACAAAGGGCGGAGTTCAGACCATCCCAGAACCCGGCCTGGATCAAATCCGCAGCCTGGGACTCTCACACCCACCTCACCCGGAGGGGCGGATAGAAAGTGGGGAAAGAGAAGAGGGGTGCGAAGGGGATAGACAGGCAGTACCTGGACAGGAAAGAGAAGAAGAGGGGTGAAGGCGCGAGAGAGCGGGGAAGGGTTTGGGGAAAGAAAGAAGGGGAGAGTAGGGAAAGGGGAAGGAGAGTCTAGCGGGGAGGAGAGAGCATGGGATGAGGAGAGAGCGGGAGGGGGAGGAGAGAACGGGGGGTACATGGGGAAGAGAGAGCGGGGAGAGGGGAGGGCGGGAGGAAAAGTAGAGGGGGTGGATGGGAGCAGAGCACAACGGGGAGGGGCGGGTGGGTGGAGAGCGATTGTTTTTGTAATGAGCGACAGACAGTATATAACCAAATGATCTCGGGTGTAGCGGCTCAGACTGGAATCTCCGCGCACGGTGAGCACACCGTTCACCCGGGACCGCACTGAACTCCGTCCGGTTTCAACATCACAGTTTGTGTTGTCTCCAATTGTCCAGAATCAGGGAACGTTTACAACGGGATTCGGCTTCTGTCGAGATCGGGAGGGAATTCAGCGGGAGAAGGGAACTCTAACATTTTCAAGTTAACGAATTATTGACCAAATGGATTAAAAGAAATGATTGACTTCAATTGCAAACATTCTCCAGTTGTTTTCTACTCCGTCGCGGCAGAAAAGCTTTTCGCACCGACAATGATATGCGTAATGTCGCCACGGGGCAGGGAAATCATCTCTCTCCCTCTTTTCCCTTTCACCCCTCTCTCTCCCTGTCACTCACATACACACGAAAAACTATTCGGAATACAGAGCTACTGTAAGATTTTGCCGTTCGGAACGTCGCAGAGGACAATGCCACAGATATATTTATTTAATTAAATAGTGTATCTATAACAGGTATATATATATATATAAAACAGATATATGTATAAGCTCTCAAAGTCTGATCGCAATTCTAACGTCGACATTCAGATTGCAGACACTGGTGAACTTCGTTTTCTTTATGATCGGTGTTTTTTTTTTGTTTTTCCCCTGTAACATGAATATTTAAGTACAGTGTTAAATTAGCTTTGTTCACAGTTGAGGGTGAGCGCAGAAAGTCGAACTGGCTTGTTTGGTTTCAGCAGAGAAGCCGCTCCCTGCTCTGAGGGTTGTCTGTATGTTGAAATTCGCCCTGTGGACACAGAGAATCGCGCTGTGAGTTTTCACATATTAGCAACCCCACCCCCCCCCCCCACATTCCCCTCCCCGGTAGCTACTAAATGACCCTCGCCTGACTGTCTGCTGTAAAGTTAGAATCTACCCACACGGAGACTGAACATTCTTAGCGAATTAAGTTGAGAATAATTCAGCTTCTGATATTTATTTCTGATCTTTATTTCCAATCGACACGCTACCTGTGTTTTGGATTAGTGATCAAGAAGTTACTTGCAAACAAGAGAAACTTTGCAGATGCCGGAGCAACACACACGAAATGTTGGAGAAACTCAGCAGGCCAGACAGCATCTAGGGAAAGAGTGAACAGTCGACGTTTTGGGCCGAAACTCTTCGATACGACTCCTTTCCTAGATGTTGCCTGGCCCGCTGAGTTCCTCCTGCATGTTGTGTGTATTGCAAGAAGTTATTCGCTCTGTTTCAAGTCTCTTCTGTCGGTCGTGGTATTTGTGTTCTTGCATTATCCTGTCTGCACGGTTGTGATACTCCACAGTTTATGTCAAGGTTAAAAACAGTTCCCGAATCAGGGGTTACGATACCAAATCAAGTGTGAGAAAAGCTGTTTAGCCAACACTGCTTCTAATAATAGAAAAAAAGAACTGTAATAAGTATCTATTACTGAAAGTTAAATTAAATAAGTATTGCAAAAATGAATTCAGTGAAGTAGGTTCATGGGTTCCATGTCAATTCAGAAATGGGATGACAGAGGGAAGGAAGCGGTTCCTGACTAGTTGAGTGTGTGCCCTCAATCTCCTGTACCACCTTCCTGGTGATACCAATGAGAAGAGGGCATCTCCATGGTGAAGCAGATCCCTAATGACTGATGCCGCCGTTTTGAGGCATCGCTCCATGACGATGTCCTGGATGCTCCTGAGGCTACCGCCCATGATGGAGCTGACTGAATTGACAACTTTCCTCAGAGTATTTCGCTCCTGTGCAGTAGCTTCACCACTTCCCCCACCCCACCATGTCAAGCGATGTGCAGCCAGTTTGAACTATTTTTACGGTACAGCTGTAGCAATCTGTGAGTCTTTGGTCACATCCATAATCTCGTCAATCTCCTAATGATATATAACGTCTGCCGTGCATTCTTTGTAACTGCATCGATATGCTGGGCCCTGGATAGAGCCTCAGAGATGTTGACACACAGGAACATGAAGTTGCTCACACTTTCCACTGCTGACTGATTAATGACGATTGGTGTGTGTGTGACCTCATCTTACCCAATCAGAAGTCCACAATTAGACCATTGGTCTTACCGATGTATTGAATGTATTCCCGGGATGTATTGTATTGAAGGAAAGGCAGATGAGCTTAGGTCATGGATCAACAGATGGCATTATGATGTTGTCACCATTATTGAGACTGGCTTGCAGAGAACTGGCAGCTCAATATTCTGGGGTTCCGTTGTTTTAGACATGACAGAGCGTGAGGGATTAAAGGGGTAGGGGTGGTTTCACTACTCAGGGAAACTGTCACGGCAGTGTGCAGTAAAGGGAGATGGGAGAACTCATCTAGTGAGGCTTTATAGTTAGATCGGATAAATAAAATTTGTTTGAACATATTAATGGGTCTGTCTTATAGACCACCCAAGCGTCTGCGGTATTTAGAGGAACAAATTAGTACACGCCAGAGAATATTGCAAGAAACATAATTTGTTATAATTTGATTTTAACCTTCCACATACGGACTGGAACTCTCATACTGTAGATGTACTCATGTAGTTGACAAATGTCCTCAGAAAAGTTTCAGTAATCAGTACATTGAAGTCCCAAAGACTCAAGTGTGACACTTGATCTCCCATTAGGGACTGAGACAGGACAGACGTAACAGAAGTTTGTGTAGGGAAACTGTTTGCATCTGGTGATCACAATGCCATCAGATTCAAAGGAAGTATGGAGAACGATGGCTCTACTCCGTGGTATTGAGGACCTGGTATAGAAAAAAAATACGTACAAAAAAGCTGGATGAACTCAGCAGGTTGGGCAGCATCCGTTGAAAGGAGCAGTCAACGTTTCGGGTTGAGACCCTTTGTCAGCATTAAAGAAGGAGGGGGCAGGGGCCCTATAAAGAAGGTGGGGGGAGGGTGGAAAACCAATCAGAGGAAAGATTAAAGAGTGCGGGAGGGGGAGCAGGGAGGGGATAGGCAGGAGAGGTGAAGAAGGGATCTAAGGGGAAAGCACTATGGGTAGTAGAAGGAGGCAGAGTCATGAGAGGTGATGGGCAGCTTGAAGAGGAGACAGAGTGAAGGTGGGTTGGGGAAGGGAGAGGGAGGGAATTACTGGAAGTTGGAGAATTCGATGTTCAAGAATTCGATCCTTCCTCTGATTGGTTTTCCACCCTCCCCCACCTTCTTTAAAGGGCCCCTACCCCCTCCCGCTTTAGTCCTGATGAAGGATCTCAACCCGAAACGTTGACCGCTCATTTCAATGGATGATGCCCGACCTGCTGAGTTCATCCAGCTTGTTTGTACGTCTTGATTGACCACAGCATCTGCAGTGTACTTTGTGTTTAGAAAAAAAAAATAGATGCATAACCGGTGCAGGCAGGTAGGAAAAAATTCAGGTACTTATGGAGTTGAGAAAATGCAAGATAAGATTGAGGAAAGAAACCAGGAAGGTTATAGGGTGGCATGACGTTGTCCTAACAGACAAGGTGAGGGATCATACAGATGTTTTAAAAGCAAAAGGATTTCAGGGGACACAATTGATTGTCTGGATTATCAGAATGCCAATGTACGCATGGAGCCAAAACAGATAGAGGAGTTCTTCAGTGGATTTTTGCTTCTGTGTTTACTCGTGAAAATAATCTATAGAAGTGAGACAAAGGAGAAGTGAGGCCACGGATGTTATACAACTTACGGATGAGTAAGTGTTTTGGGCAAATTGGGCAACCTCGAGTGTATAAATTCCCAGTGAGTGAGAAGTTCAGTCCTTCAACCACGATGTAGGTGGATGCAGAAATTGCAAGGATGTAACCGTTATGTTTAAATTATGCTCAAAGACAGGAGAGCTACCAGAGGACCGGAGGATAGCTAATTTTGTTCAACTATTTAAAAAAGGCTCCAAAATTAAACCAGGAAATTATAGGCCGGTGCACTTGACATTGGAAGGACTGGATATAGGAGTATTTAAATAAACAGGACTGATTACGGATATCCAACATGACTTTGTGTTTTCTAGACAATCTATTGAGTTTTTCAAAGAGGTTACAAGGAATGTTACCAGGAAAGTTGATGAATGCAAGGCTCTAGATATTGCCTACATGGACTTTAGCAAGACATTTGGCAAGGTCCCGCATAGGGTGTTGACCAATAAATTTCATTCTCTTGGCATTCAATTTGACTTAGTAAATGGGAGTAGACATTAGCATAGAGGAGGAAGGCAGATAGTGGTAGCAGATGGTTGCCTCTCTGACCCGCGACTTGTGGATTTCCAGAGGGATCGGTGCTGATATCCGTTGTTGTTTGTCATCTATATCAATGAACTCGATGATAATTAGATTATCCGGATCAGCAAATTTGCGGATGACACCAAGGTTCGGGGTGTATTTGACAGCGAGAAAGACTATCGGAGCTTACAGCGGGATCTGCGCCAGGTGTAAAAATGTCTGATAATGGCAGATGGAGTTTAATGCAGGCTTGTGAGCTGTTACGCTTCAGTAGGATCAACCAGGGTGGGACTTACACAATGAAGGGTTCGGCACTGAAGGGTGCGGTAGGACAAAGTCATCCGGGAATACGGGTCCATAATTCATTGAAAGTGGCAGCACACCTAGATAAGGTAGTAAAGAAACCTTTGGCACACTGGGCTTCATAAGTTAAAGTATTCAGTACAGGAGACTGCATGATATAAGACAGTTATGAGGCCTAATTTGGAGTATGTTTGCAGTTGATGTCACCTACCCACAGGAAAGATGTAAATAAGTTTGAAAGAGTACAACGAAAATTTACAAGGATGTTGCTGCGATTGGAGGACCTGATTTATAAGGGAAGATTGAATAGGTGACGACTTTGTTCCTTGGAACGCAGAAGATTTGGGGGAGATTTGATGCAGGTCTACAAAATCATGAGGGGTATAGACAGAGTAGTTGGGGTTGAGGGATGAGCCTAGTGAGAGTTAGGTTAGAAGACAGTGGGGAGTGAGGCTCCCATTTTTAATCGACAAACAACTCCCCCCTCCCCCATGCTCATTTCAATCAGTGCGTCCTTCCCTCCCTGTCGACCATTTTAACGTATGTGACAATTTTCAGTGAGAGTATCACTCCCTCCCTCGGTAAAACTTCTGCCCATTTGGAATAAATGACTTTTATGAGAAATAAATTCGACAAGTATTTCCGGTGGGGTGTGGAATGAAACCCTGGGCGAGGAGGGTTCTTGTGACAATAGTTGTCCGGATGGAAATGCAAACATCTCCCCCAGTTTTTTTCCAGTTAGTGGAAATATATAGTCGAACGTGTTTGCTTTAATTTCAGTAGAAATGCGCCTCCCTGTACCTGAACAGGCGAGGGAGGTTTGAGCTGAAACTCTATCCATGTCAGGCAGACTTTCTTACACAAAGGGCGGAGTTCAGACCATCCCAGAACCCGGCCTGGATCAAATTCGCAGCCTGGGACTCTCACACCCACCTCACCCGGAGGGGCGGATAGAAAGTGGGGAAAGAGAAGAGGGGTGCGAAGGGGATAGACAGGCAGTACCTGGACAGGAAAGAGAAGAAGAGGGGTGAAGGCGCGAGAGAGCGGGGAAGGGTTTGGGGAAAGAAAGAAGGGGAGAGTAGGGAAAGGGGAAGGAGAGTCTAGCGGGGAGGAGAGAGCATGGGATGAGGAGAGAGCGGGAGGGGGAGGAGAGAACGGGGGGTACATGGGGAAGAGAGAGCGGGGAGAGGGGCGGGCGGGAGGAAAAGTAGAGGGGGTGGATGGGAGCAGAGCACAACGGGGAGGGGCGGGTGGGTGGAGAGCGATTGTTTTTGTAATGAGCGACAGACAGTATATAACCATATGATCTCGGGTGTAGCGGCTCAGACTGGAATCTCCGCGCACGGTGAGCACACCGTTCACCCGGGACCGCACTGAACTCCGTCCGGTTTCAACATCACAGTTTGTGTTGTCTCCAATTGTCCAGAATCAGGGAACGTTTACAACGGGATTCGGCTTCTGTCGAGATCGGGAGGGAATTCAGCGGGAGAAGGGAACTCTAACATTTTCAAGTTAACGAATTATTGACCAAATGGATTAAAAGAAATGATTGACTTCAATTGCAAACATTCTCCAGTTTTTTTCGACTCCGTCGCGGCAGAAAAGCCTTTCGCACCGACAATGATATGCGTAATGTCGCCACGGGGCAGGGAAATCATCTCTCTCCCTCTTTTCCCTTTCACCCCTCTCTCTTCCTGTCACTCACATACACACGAAAAACTATTCGGAATACAGAGCTACTGTAAGATTTTGCCGTTCGGAACGTCGCAGAGGACAATGCCACAGATATATTTATTTAATTAAATAGTGTATCTATAACAGGTATATATATATATATAAAACAGATATATGTATAAGCTCTCAAAGTCTGATCGCAATTCTAACGTCGACATTCAGATTGCAGACACTGGTGAACTTCGTTTTCTTTATGATCGGTGTTTTTTTTTTGTTTTTCCCCTGTAACATGAATATTTAAGTACAGTGTTAAATTAGCTTTGTTCACAGTTGAGGGTGAGCGCAGAAAGTCGAACTGGCTTGTTTGGTTTCAGCAGAGAAGCCGCTCCCTGCTCTGAGGGTTGTCTGTATGTTGAAATTCGCCCTGTGGACACAGAGAATCGCGCTGTGAGTTTTCACATATTAGCAACCCCACCCCCCCCCCCCACATTCCCCTCCCCGGTAGCTACTAAATGACCCTCGCCTGACTGTCTGCTGTAAAGTTAGAATCTACCCACACGGAGACTGAACATTCTTAGCGAATTAAGTTGAGAATAATTCAGCTTCTGATATTTATTTCTGATCTTTATTTCCAATCGACACGCTACCTGTGTTTTGGATTAGTGATCAAGAAGTTACTTGCAAACAAGAGAAACTTTGCAGATGCCGGAGCAACACACACGAAATGTTGGAGAAACTCAGCAGGCCAGACAGCATCTAGGGAAAGAGTGAACAGTCGACGTTTTGGGCCGAAACTCTTCGATACGACTCCTTTCCTAGATGTTGCCTGGCCCGCTGAGTTCCTCCTGCATGTTGTGTGTATTGCAAGAAGTTATTCGCTCTGTTTCAAGTCTCTTCTGTCGGTCGTGGTATTTGTGTTCTTGCATTATCCTGTCTGCACGGTTGTGATACTCCACAGTTTATGTCAAGGTTAAAAACAGTTCCCGAATCAGGGGTTACGATACCAAATCAGGTGTGAGAAAAGCTGTTTAGCCAACACTGCTTCTAATAATAGAAAAAAAGAACTGTAATAAGTATCTATTACTGAAAGTTAAATTAAATAAGTATTGCAAAAATGAATTCAGTGAAGTAGGTTCATGGGTTCCATGTCAATTCAGAAATGGGATGACAGAGGGAAGGAAGCGGTTCCTGACTAGTTGAGTGTGTGCCCTCAATCTCCTGTACCACCTTCCTGGTGATACCAATGAGAAGAGGGCATCTCCATGGTGAAGCAGATCCCTAATGACTGATGCCGCCGTTTTGAGGCATCGCTCCATGACGATGTCCTGGATGCTCCTGAGGCTACCGCCCATGATGGAGCTGACT
The DNA here is from genome assembly GCF_048418815.1 of Hemitrygon akajei. Classification (NCBI taxonomy): domain Eukaryota; kingdom Metazoa; phylum Chordata; class Chondrichthyes; order Myliobatiformes; family Dasyatidae; genus Hemitrygon; species Hemitrygon akajei. The sequence goes on from NW_027332015.1 coordinate 269,088, forward strand.
GAATTGACAACTTTCCTCAGAGTATTTCGCTCCTGTGCAGTAGCTTCACCACTTCCCCCACCCCACCATGTCAAGCGATGTGCAGCCAGTTTGAACTATTTTTACGGTACAGCTGTAGCAATCTGTGAGTCTTTGGTCACATCCATAATCTCGTCAATCTCCTAATGATATATAACGTCTGCCGTGCATTCTTTGTAACTGCATCGATATGCTGGGCCCTGGATAGAGCCTCAGAGATGTTGACACACAGGAACATGAAGTTGCTCACACTTTCCACTGCTGACTGATTAATGACGATTGGTGTGTGTGTGACCTCATCTTACCCAATCAGAAGTCCACAATTAGACCATTGGTCTTACCGATGTATTGAATGTATTCCCGGGATGTATTGTATTGAAGGAAAGGCAGATGAGCTTAGGTCATGGATCAACAGATGGCATTATGATGTTGTCACCATTATTGAGACTGGCTTGCAGAGAACTGGCAGCTCAATATTCTGGGGTTCCGTTGTTTTAGACATGACAGAGCGTGAGGGATTAAAGGGGTAGGGGTGGTTTCACTACTCAGGGAAACTGTCACGGCAGTGTGCAGTAAAGGGAGATGGGAGAACTCATCTAGTGAGGCTTTATAGTTAGATCGGATAAATAAAATTTGTTTGAACATATTAATGGGTCTGTCTTATAGACCACCCAAGCGTCTGCGGTATTTAGAGGAACAAATTAGTACACGCCAGAGAATATTGCAAGAAACATAATTTGTTATAATTTGATTTTAACCTTCCACATACGGACTGGAACTCTCATACTGTAGATGTACTCATGTAGTTGACAAATGTCCTCAGGAAAGTTTCATTAATCAGTACATTGAAGTCCCAAAGACTCAAGTGTGACACTTGATCTCCCATTAGGGACTGAGACAGGACAGACGTAACAGAAGTTTGTGTAGGGAAACTGTTTGCATCTGGTGATCACAATGCCATCAGATTCAAAGGAAGTATGGAGAACGATGGCTCTACTCCGTGGTATTGAGGACCTGGTATAGAAAACAAATACGTACAAAAAAGCTGGATGAACTCAGCAGGTTGGGCAGCTTCCGTTGAAAGGAGCAGTCGACGTTTCGGGTTGAGACCCTTTGTCAGCATTAAAGAAGGAGGGGGCAGGGGCCCTATAAAGAAGGTGGGGGGAGGGTGGAAAACCAATCAGAGGAAAGATTAAAGAGTGCGGGAGGGGGAGCAGGGAGGGGATAGGCAGGAGAGGTGAAGAAGGGATCTAAGGGGAAAGCACTATGGGTAGTAGAAGGAGGCAGAGTCATGAGAGGTGATGGGCAGCTTGAAGAGGAGACAGAGTGAAGGTGGGTTGGGGAAGGGAGAGGGAGGGAATTACTGGAAGTTGGAGAATTCGATGTTCAAGAATTCGATCCTTCCTCTGATTGGTTTTCCACCCTCCCCCACCTTCTTTAAAGGGCCCCTACCCCCTCCCGCTTTAGTCCTGATGAAGGATCTCAACCCGAAACGTTGACCGCTCATTTCAATGGATGATGCCCGAGCTGCTGAGTTCATCCAGCTTGTTTGTACGTCTTGATTGACCACAGCATCTGCAGTGTACTTTGTGTTTAGAAAAAAAAAATAGATGCATAACCGGTGCAGGCAGGTAGGAAAAAATTCAGGTACTTATGGAGTTAAGAAAATGCAAGATAAGATTGAGGAAAGAAACCAGGAAGGTTATAGGGTGGCATGACGTTGTCCTAACAGACAAGGTGAGGGATCATACAGATGTTTTAAAAGCAAAAGGATTTCAGGGGACACAATTGATTGTCTGGATTATCAGAATGCCAATGTACGCATGGAGCCAAAACAGATAGAGGAGTTCTTCAGTGGATTTTTGCTTCTGTGTTTACTCGTGAAAATAATCTATAGAAGTGAGACAAAGGAGAAGTGAGGCCACGGATGTTATACAAATTACGGATGAGTAAGTGTTTTGGGCAAATTGGGCAACCTCGAGTGTATAAATTCCCAGTGAGTGAGAAGTTCAGTCCTTCAACCACGATGTAGGTGGATGCAGAAATTGCAAGGATGTAACCGTTATGTTTAAATTCTGCTCAAAGACAGGAGAGCTACCAGAGGACCGGAGGATAGCTAATTTTGTTCAACTATTTAAAAAAGGCTCCAAAATTAAACCAGGAAATTATAGGCCGGTGCACTTGACATTGGAAGGACTGGATATAGGAGTATTTAAATAAACAGGACTGATTACGGATATCCAACATGACTTTGTGTGTTTTAGACAATCTATTGAGTTTTTCAAAGAGGTTACAAGGAATGTTACCAGGAAAGTTGATGAATGCAAGGCTCTAGATATTGTCTACATGGACTTTAGCAAGACATTTGGCAAGGTCCCGCATAGGGTGTTGACCAATAAATTTCATTCTCTTGGCATTCAATTTGACTTAGTAAATGGGAGTAGACATTAGCATAGAGGAGGAAGGCAGATAGTGGTAGCAGATGGTTGCCTCTCTGACCCGCGACTTGTGGATTTCCAGAGGGATCGGTGCTGATATCCGTTGTTGTTTGTCATCTATATCAATGATCTCGATGATAATTAGATTATCCGGATCAGCAAATTTGCGGATGACACCAAGGTTCGGGGTGTATTTGACAGCGAGAAAGACTATCGGAGCTTACAGCGGGATCTGCGCCAGGTGTAAAAATGTCTGATAATGGCAGATGGAGTTTAATGCAGGCTTGTGAGCTGTTACGCTTCAGTAGGATCAACCAGGGTGGGACTTACACAATGAAGGGTTCGGCACTGAAGGGTGCGGTAGGACAAAGTCATCCGGGAATACGGGTCCATAATTCATTGAAAGTGGCAGCACACCTAGATAAGGTAGTAAAGAAACCTTTGGCACACTGGGCTTCATAAGTTAAAGTATTCAGTACAGGAGACTGCATGATATAAGACAGTTATGAGGCCTAATTTGGAGTATGTTTGCAGTTGATGTCACCTACCCACAGGAAAGATGTAAATAAGTTTGAAAGAGTACAACGAAAATTTACAAGGATGTTGCTGCGATTGGAGGACCTGATTTATAAGGGAAGATTGAATAGGTGACGACTTTGTTCCTTGGAACGCAGAAGATTTGGGGGAGATTTGATGCAGGTCTACAAAATCATGAGGGGTATAGACAGAGTAGTTGGGGTTGAGGGATGAGCCTAGTGAGAGTTAGGTTAGAAGACAGTGGGGAGTGAGGCTCCCATTTTTAATCGACAAACAACTCCCCCCTCCCCCATGCTCATTTCAATCAGTGCGTCCTTCCCTCCCTGTCGACCATTTTAACGTATGTGACAATTTTCAGTGAGAGTATCACTCCCTCCCTCGGTAAAACTTCTGCCCATTTGGAATAAATGACTTTTATGAGAAATAAATTCGACAAGTATTTCCGGTGGGGTGTGGAATGAAACCCTGGGCGAGGAGGGTTCTTGTGACAATAGTTGTCCGGATGGAAATGCAAACATCTCCCCCAGTTTTTTTCCAGTTAGTGGAAATATATAGTCGAACGTGTTTGCTTTAATTTCAGTAGAAATGCGCCTCCCTGTACCTGAACAGGCGAGGGAGGTTTGAGCTGAAACTCTATCCATGTCAGGCAGACTTTCTTACACAAAGGGCGGAGTTCAGACCATCCCAGAACCCGGCCTGGATCAAATTCGCAGCCTGGGACTCTCACACCCACCTCACCCGGAGGGGCGGATAGAAAGTGGGGAAAGAGAAGAGGGGTGCGAAGGGGATAGACAGGCAGTACCTGGACAGGAAAGAGAAGAAGAGGGGTGAAGGCGCGAGAGAGCGGGGAAGGGTTTGGGGAAAGAAAGAAGGGGAGAGTAGGGAAAGGGGAAGGAGAGTCTAGCGGGGAGGAGAGAGCATGGGATGAGGAGAGAGCGGGAGGGGGAGGAGAGAACGGGGGGTACATGGGGAAGAGAGAGCGGGGAGAGGGGCGGGCGGGAGGAAAAGTAGAGGGGGTGGATGGGAGCAGAGCACAACGGGGAGGGGCGGGTGGGTGGAGAGCGATTGTTTTTGTAATGAGCGACAGACAGTATATAACCATATGATCTCGGGTGTAGCGGCTCAGACTGGAATCTCCGCGCACGGTGAGCACACCGTTCACCCGGGACCGCACTGAACTCCGTCCGGTTTCAACATCACAGTTTGTGTTGTCTCCAATTGTCCAGAATCAGGGAACGTTTACAACGGGATTCGGCTTCTGTCGAGATCGGGAGGGAATTCAGCGGGAGAAGGGAACTCTAACATTTTCAAGTTAACGAATTATTGACCAAATGGATTAAAAGAAATGATTGACTTCAATTGCAAACATTCTCCAGTTTTTTTCGACTCCGTCGCGGCAGAAAAGCCTTTCGCACCGACAATGATATGCGTAATGTCGCCACGGGGCAGGGAAATCATCTCTCTCCCTCTTTTCCCTTTCACCCCTCTCTCTTCCTGTCACTCACATACACACGAAAAACTATTCGGAATACAGAGCTACTGTAAGATTTTGCCGTTCGGAACGTCGCAGAGGACAATGCCACAGATATATTTATTTAATTAAATAGTGTATCTATAACAGGTATATATATATATATAAAACAGATATATGTATAAGCTCTCAAAGTCTGATCGCAATTCTAACGTCGACATTCAGATTGCAGACACTGGTGAACTTCGTTTTCTTTATGATCGATGTTTTTTTTTTGTTTTTCCCCTGTAACATGAATATTTAAGTACAGTGTTAAATTAGCTTTGTTCACAGTTGAGGGTGAGCGCAGAAAGTCGAACTGGCTTGTTTGGTTTCAGCAGAGAAGCCGCTCCCTGCTCTGAGGGTTGTCTGTATGTTGAAATTCGCCCTGTGGACACAGAGAATCGCGCTGTGAGTTTTCACATATTAGCAACCCCACCCCCCCCCCCCACATTCCCCTCCCCGGTAGCTACTAAATGACCCTCGCCTGACTGTCTGCTGTAAAGTTAGAATCTACCCACACGGAGACTGAACATTCTTAGCGAATTAAGTTGAGAATAATTCAGCTTCTGATATTTATTTCTGATCTTTATTTCCAATCGACACGCTACCTGTGTTTTGGATTAGTGATCAAGAAGTTACTTGCAAACAAGAGAAACTTTGCAGATGCCGGAGCAACACACACGAAATGTTGGAGAAACTCAGCAGGCCAGACAGCATCTAGGGAAAGAGTGAACAGTCGACGTTTTGGGCCGAAACTCTTCGATACGACTCCTTTCCTAGATGTTGCCTGGCCCGCTGAGTTCCTCCTGCATGTTGTGTGTATTGCAAGAAGTTATTCGCTCTATTTCAAGTCTCTTCTGTCGGTCGTGGTATTTGTGTTCTTGCATTATCCTGTCTGCACGGTTGTGATACTCCACAGTTTATGTCAAGGTTAAAAACAGTTCCCGAATCAGGGGTTACGATACCAAATCAGGTGTGAGAAAAGCTGTTTAGCCAACACTGCTTCTAATAATAGAAAAAAAGAACTGTAATAAGTATCTATTACTGAAAGTTAAATTAAATAAGTATTGCAAAAATGAATTCAGTGAAGTAGGTTCATGGGTTCCATGTCAATTCAGAAATGGGATGACAGAGGGAAGGAAGCGGTTCCTGACTAGTTGAGTGTGTGCCCTCAATCTCCTGTACCACCTTCCTGGTGATACCAATGAGAAGAGGGCATCTCCATGGTGAAGCAGATCCCTAATGACTGATGCCGCCGTTTTGAGGCATCGCTCCATGACGATGTCCTGGATGCTCCTGAGGCTACCGCCCATGATGGAGCTGACTGAATTGACAACTTTCCTCAGAGTATTTCGCTCCTGTGCAGTAGCTTCACCACTTCCCCCACCCCACCATGTCAAGCGATGTGCAGCCAGTTTGAACTATTTTTACGGTACAGCTGTAGCAATCTGTGAGTCTTTGGTCACATCCATAATCTCGTCAATCTCCTAATGATATATAACGTCTGCCGTGCATTCTTTGTAACTGCATCGATATGCTGGGCCCTGGATAGAGCCTCAGAGATGTTGACACACAGGAACATGAAGTTGCTCACACTTTCCACTGCTGACTGATTAATGACGATTGGTGTGTGTGTGACCTCATCTTACCCAATCAGAAGTCCACAATTAGACCATTGGTCTTACCGATGTATTGAATGTATTCCCGGGATGTATTGTATTGAAGGAAAGGCAGATGAGCTTAGGTCATGGATCAACAGATGGCATTATGATGTTGTCACCATTATTGAGACTGGCTTGCAGAGAACTGGCAGCTCAATATTCTGGGGTTCCGTTGTTTTAGACATGACAGAGCGTGAGGGATTAAAGGGGTAGGGGTGGTTTCACTACTCAGGGAAACTGTCACGGCAGTGTGCAGTAAAGGGAGATGGGAGAACTCATCTAGTGAGGCTTTATAGTTAGATCGGATAAATAAAATTTGTTTGAACATATTAATGGGTCTGTCTTATAGACCACCCAAGCGTCTGCGGTATTTAGAGGAACAAATTAGTACACGCCAGAGAATATTGCAAGAAACATAATTTGTTATAATTTGATTTTAACCTTCCACATACGGACTGGAACTCTCATACTGTAGATGTACTCATGTAGTTGACAAATGTCCTCAGGAAAGTTTCATTAATCAGTACATTGAAGTCCCAAAGACTCAAGTGTGACACTTGATCTCCCATTAGGGACTGAGACAGGACAGACGTAACAGAAGTTTGTGTAGGGAAACTGTTTGCATCTGGTGATCACAATGCCATCAGATTCAAAGGAAGTATGGAGAACGATGGCTCTACTCCGTGGTATTGAGGACCTGGTATAGAAAACAAATACGTACAAAAAAGCTGGATGAACTCAGCAGGTTGGGCAGCTTCCGTTGAAAGGAGCAGTCGACGTTTCGGGTTGAGACCCTTTGTCAGCATTAAAGAAGGAGGGGGCAGGGGCCCTATAAAGAAGGTGGGGGGAGGGTGGAAAACCAATCAGAGGAAAGATTAAAGAGTGCGGGAGGGGGAGCAGGGAGGGGATAGGCAGGAGAGGTGAAGAAGGGATCTAAGGGGAAAGCACTATGGGTAGTAGAAGGAGGCAGAGTCATGAGAGGTGATGGGCAGCTTGAAGAGGAGACAGAGTGAAGGTGGGTTGGGGAAGGGAGAGGGAGGGAATTACTGGAAGTTGGAGAATTCGATGTTCAAGAATTCGATCCTTCCTCTGATTGGTTTTCCACCCTCCCCCACCTTCTTTAAAGGGCCCCTACCCCCTCCCGCTTTAGTCCTGATGAAGGATCTCAACCCGAAACGTTGACCGCTCAATTCAATGGATGATGCCCGAGCTGCTGAGTTCATCCAGCTTGTTTGTACGTCTTGATTGACCACAGCATCTGCAGTGTACTTTGTGTTTAGAAAAAAAAAATAGATGCATAACCGGTGCAGGCAGGTAGGAAAAAATTCAGGTACTTATGGAGTTGAGAAAATGCAAGATAAGATTGAGGAAAGAAACCAGGAAGGTTATAGGGTGGCATGACGTTGTCCTAACAGACAAGGTGAGGGATCATACAGATGTTTTAAAAGCAAAAGGATTTCAGGGGACACAATTGATTGTCTGGATTATCAGAATGCCAATGTACGCATGGAGCCAAAACAGATAGAGGAGTTCTTCAGTGGATTTTTGCTTCTGTGTTTACTCGTGAAAATAATCTATAGAAGTGAGACAAAGGAGAAGTGAGGCCACGGATGTTATACAAATTACGGATGAGTAAGTGTTTTGGGCAAATTGGGCAACCTCGAGTGTATAAATTCCCAGTGAGTGAGAAGTTCAGTCCTTCAACCACGATGTAGGTGGATGCAGAAATTGCAAGGATGTAACCGTTATGTTTAAATTCTGCTCAAAGAAAGGAGTGCTACCAGAGGACCGGAGGATAGCTAATTTTGTTCAACTATTTAAAAAAGGCTCCAAAATTAAACCAGGAAATTATAGGCCGGTGCACTTGACATTGGAAGGACTGGATATAGGAGTATTTAAATAAACAGGACTGATTACGGATATCCAACATGACTTTGTGTGTTTTAGACAATCTATTGAGTTTTTCAAAGAGGTTACAAGGAATGTTACCAGGAAAGTTGATGAATGCAAGGCTCTAGATATTGTCTACATGGACTTTAGCAAGACATTTGGCAAGGTCCCGCATAGGGTGTTGACCAATAAATTTCATTCTCTTGGCTTTCAATTTGACTTAGTAAATGGGAGTAGACATTAGCATAGAGGAGGAAGGCAGATAGTGGTAGCAGATGGTTGCCTCTCTGACCCGCGACTTGTGGATTTCCAGAGGGATCGGTGCTGATATCCGTTGTTGTTTGTCATCTATATCAATGATCTCGATGATAATTAGATTATCCGGATCAGCAAATTTGCGGATGACACCAAGGTTCGGGGTGTATTTGACAGCGAGAAAGACTATCGGAGCTTACAGCGGGATCTGCGCCAGGTGTAAAAATGTCTGATAATGGCAGATGGAGTTTAATGCAGGCTTGCGAGCTGTTACGCTTCAGTAGGATCAACCAGGGTGGGACTTACACAATGAAGGGTTCGGCACTGAAGGGTGCGGTAGGACAAAGGCATCCGGGAATACGGGTCCATAATTCATTGAAAGTGGCAGCACACCTAGATAAGGTAGTAAAGAAACCTTTGGCACACTGGGCTTCATAAGTTAAAGTATTCAGTACAGGAGACTGCATGATATAAGACAGTTATGAGGCCTAATTTGGAGTATGTTTGCAGTTGATGTCACCTACCCACAGGAAAGATGTAAATAAGTTTGAAAGAGTACAACGAAAATTTACAAGGATGTTGCTGCGATTGGAGGACCTGATTTATAAGGGAAGATTGAATAGGTGACGACTTTGTTCCTTGGAACGCAGAAGATTTGGGGGAGATTTGATGCAGGTCTACAAAATCATGAGGGGTATAGACAGAGTAGTTGGGGTTGAGGGATGAGCCTAGTGAGAGTTAGGTTAGAAGACAGTGGGGAGTGAGTCTCCCATTTTTAATCGACAAACAACTCCCCCCTCCCCCATGCTCATTTCAATCAGTGCGTCCTTCCCTCCCTGTCGACCATTTTAACGTATGTGACAATTTTCAGTGAGAGTATCACTCCCTCCCTCGGTAAAACTTCTGCCCATTTGGAATAAATGAATTTTAAGAAAAATAAATTCGACAAGTATTTCCGGTGGGGTGTGGAATGAAACCCTGGGCGAGGAGGGTTCTTGTGACAATAGTTGTCCGGATGGAAATGCAAACATCTCTCCCAGTTTTTTTCCAGTTAGTGGAAATATATAGTCGAACGTGTTTGCTTTAATTTCAGCAGAAATGCGCCTCCCTGTACCTGAACAGGCGAGGGACGTTTGAGCTGAAACTCTATCCATGTCAGGCAGACTTTCTTACACAAAGGGCGGAGTTCAGACCATCCCAGATCCCGGCCTGGATCACATCCGCAGCCTGGGACTCTCACACCCACCTCACCCGGAGGGGCGGATAGAAAGTGGGGAAAGAGAAGAGGGGTGCGAAGGGGATAGACAGGCAGTACCTGGACAGGAAAGAGAAGAAGAGGGGTGAAGGCGCGAGAGAGCGGGGAAGGGTTTGGGGAAAGAAGGAAGGGGAGAGTAGGGAAAGGGGAAGGAGAGTCTAGCGGGGAGGAGAGAGCATGGGATGAGGAGAGAGCGGGAGGGGGAGGAGAGAACGGGGGGTACATGGGGAAGAGAGAGCGGGGAGAGGGGCGGGCGGGAGGAAAAGTAGAGGGGGTGGATGGGAGCAGAGCACAACGGGGAGGGGCGGGTGGGTGGAGAGCGATTGTTTTTGTAATGAGCGACAGACAGTATATAACCAAATGATCTCGGGTGTAGCGGCTCAGACTGGAATCTCCGCGCACGGTGAGCACACCGTTCACCCGGGACCGCACTGAACTCCGTCCGGTTTCAACATCACAGTTTGTGTTGTCTCCAATTGTCCAGAATCAGGGAACGTTTACAACGGGATTCGGCTTCTGTCGAGATCGGGAGGGAATTCAGCGGGAGAAGGGAAAATGTTAATTTTCAAGTTAACGAATTATTGACCAAATGGATTAAAAGAAATGATTGACTTCAATTGCAAACATTCTCCAGTTGTTTTTCGACTCCGTCGCGGCAGAAAAGCCTTTCGCACCGACAATGATATGCGGAATGTCGCCACGGGGCAGGGAAATCATCTCTCTCCCTCTTTTCCCTTTCACCCCTCTCTCTCCCTGTCACTCACATACACACGAAAAACTATTCGGAATACAGAGCTACTGTAAGATTTTGCCGTTCGGAACGTCGCAGAGGACAATGCCACAGATATATTTATTTAATTAAATAGTGTATCTATAACAGGTATATATATATATAAAACAGATATATGTATAAGCTCTCAAAGTCTGATCGCAATTCTAACGTCGACATTCAGATTGCAGACACTGGTGAACTTCGTTTTCTTTATGATCGGTGTTTTTTTTTGTTTTTCCCCTGTAACATGAATATTTAAGTACAGTGTTAAATTAGCTTTGTTCACAGTTGAGGGTGAGCGCAGAAAGTCGAACTGGCTTGTTTGGTTTCAGCAGAGAAGCCGCTCCCTGCTCTGAGGGTTGTCTGTATGTTGAAATTCGCCCTGTGGACACAGAGAATCGCGCTGTGAGTTTTCACATATTAGCAACCCCACCCCACCCCCCCCCCCACATTCCCCTCCCCGGTAGCTACTAAATGACCCTCGCCTGACTGTCTGCTGTAAAGTTAGAATCTACCCACACGGAGACTGAACATTCTTAGCGAATTAAGTTGAGAATAATTCAGCTTCTGATATTTATTTCTGATCTTTATTTCCAATCGACACGCTGCCTGTGTTTTGGATCAGTGATCAAGAAGTTACTTGCAAACAAGAGAAACTTTGCAGATGCCGGAGCAACACACACGAAATGTTGGAGAAATTCAGCAGGCCAGACAGCATCTAGGGAAAGAGTGAACAGTCGACATTTTGGGCCGAAACTCTTCGATACGACTCCTTTCCTAGATGTTGCCTGGCCCGCTGAGTTCCTCCTGCATGTTGTGTGTATTGCAAGAAGTTATTCGCTCTGTTTCAAGTCTCTTCTGTCGGTCGTGGTATTTGTGTTCTTGCATTATCCTGTCTGCACGGTTGTGATACTCGACAGTTTATGTCAAGGTTAAAAACAGTTCCCGAATCAGGGGTTACGATACCAAATCAAGTGTGAGAAAAGCTGTTTAGCCAACACTGCTTCTAATAATAGAAAAAAAGAACTGTAATAAGTATCTGTTACTGAAAGTTAAATTAAATAAGTATTGCTAAAATGAATTCAGTGAAGTAGGTTCATGGGTTCCATGTCAATTCAGAAATGGGATGACAGAGGGAAGGAAGCGGTTCCTGACTAGTTGAGTGTGTGCCCTCAATCTCCTGTACCACCTTCCTGGTGATACCAATGAGAAGAGGGCATCTCCATGGTGAAGCAGATCCCTAATGACTGATGCCGCCGTTTTGAGGCATCGCTCCATGACGATGTCCTGGATGCTCCTGCGGCTACCGCCCATGATGGAGCTGACTCAATTGACAACTTTCCTCAGAGTATTTCGCTCCTGTGCAGTAGCTTCACCACTTCCCCCACCCCACCATGTCAAGCGATGTGCAGCCAGTTTGAACTATTTTTACGGTACAGCTGTAGCAATCTGTGAGTCTTTGGTCACATCCATAATCTCGTCAATCTCCTAATGAAATATAACGTCTGCCGTGCATTCTTTGTAACTGCATCGATATGCTGGGCCCTGGATAGATCCTCAGAGATGCTGACACACAGGAACATGAAGTTGCTCACACTTTCCATTGCTGACTGATTAATGACGATTGGTGTGTGTGTGACCTCATCTTACCCAATCAGAAGTCCACAATTAGACCATTGGTCACCGATGTATTGAATGTATTCCCGGGATGTATTGTATTGAAGGAAAGGCAGATGAGCTTAGGTCATGGATCAACAGATGGCATTATGATGTTGTCACCATTATTGAGACTGGCTTGCAGAGAACTGGCAGCTCAATATTCTGGGGTTCCGTTGTTTTAGACATGACAGAGCATGAGGGATTAAAGGGGTAGGGGTGGTTTCACTACTCAGGGAAACTGTCACGGCAGTGTGCAGTAAAGGCAGATGTGAGAACTCATCTAGTGTGGCTTTATAGTTAGATCGGATAAATAAAATTTGTTTGAACATATTAATGGGTCTGTCTTATAGACCACCCAAGCGTCTGCGGTATTTAGAGGAACAAATTAGTACACGCCAGAGAATATTGCAAGAAACATAATTTGTTATAATTTGATTTTAACCTTCCACATACGGACTGGAACTCTCATACTGTAGATGTACTCATGTAGTTGACAAATGTCCTCAGAAAAGTTTCAGTAATCAGTACATTGAAGTCCCAAAGACTCAAGTGTGACACTTGATCTCCCATTAGGGACTGAGACAGGACAGACGTAACAGAAGTTTGTGTAGGGAAACTGTTTGCATCTGGTGATCACAATGCCATCAGATTCAAAGGAAGTATGGAGAACGATGGCTCTACTCCGTGGTATTGAGGACCTGGTATAGAAAAAAAATACGTACAAAAAAGCTGGATGAACTCAGCAGGTTGGGCAGCATCCGTTGAAAGGAGCAGTCAACGTTTCGGGTTGAGACCCTTTGTCAGCATTAAAGAAGGAGGGGGCAGGGGCCCTATAAAGAAGGTGGGGGGAGGGTGGAAAACCAATCAGAGGAAAGATTAAAGAGTGCGGGAGGGGGAGCAGGGAGGGGATAGGCAGGAGAGGTGAAGAAGGGATCTAAGGGGAAAGCACTATGGGTAGTAGAAGGAGGCAGAGTCATGAGAGGTGATGGGCAGCTTGAAGAGGAGACAGAGTGAAGGTGGGTTGGGGAAGGGAGAGGGAGGGAATTACTGGAAGTTGGAGAATTCGATGTTCAAGAATTCGATCCTTCCTCTGATTGGTTTTCCACCCTCCCCCACCTTCTTTAAAGGGCCCCTACCCCCTCCCGCTTTAGTCCTGATGAAGGATCTCAACCCGAAACGTTGACCGCTCATTTCAATGGATGATGCCCGACCTGCTGAGTTCATCCAGCTTGTTTGTACGTCTTGATTGACCACAGCATCTGCAGTGTACTTTGTGTTTAGAAAAAAAAAATAGATGCATAACCGGTGCAGGCAGGTAGGAAAAAATTCAGGTACTTATGGAGTTGAGAAAATGCAAGATAAGATTGAGGAAAGAAACCAGGAAGGTTATAGGGTGGCATGACGTTGTCCTAACAGACAAGGTGAGGGATCATACAGATGTTTTAAAAGCAAAAGGATTTCAGGGGACACAATTGATTGTCTGGATTATCAGAATGCCAATGTACGCATGGAGCCAAAACAGATAGAGGAGTTCTTCAGTGGATTTTTGCTTCTGTGTTTACTCGTGAAAATAATCTATAGAAGTGAGACAAAGGAGAAGTGAGGCCACGGATGTTATACAAATTACGGATGAGTAAGTGTTTTGGGCAAATTGGGCAACCTCGAGTGTATAAATTCCCAGTGAGTGAGAAGTTCAGTCCTTCAACCACGATGTAGGTGGATGCAGAAATTGCAAGGATGTAACCGTTATGTTTAAATTATGCTCAAAGACAGGAGAGCTACCAGAGGACCGGAGGATAGCTAATTTTGTTCAACTATTTAAAAAAGGCTCCAAAATTAAACCAGGAAATTATAGGCCGGTGCACTTGACATTGGAAGGACTGGATATAGGAGTATTTAAATAAACAGGACTGATTACGGATATCCAACATGACTTTGTGTTTTCTAGACAATCTATTGAGTTTTTCAAAGAGGTTACAAGGAATGTTACCAGGAAAGTTGATGAATGCAAGGCTCTAGATATTGCCTACATGGACTTTAGCAAGACATTTGGCAAGGTCCCGCATAGGGTGTTGACCAATAAATTTCATTCTCTTGGCATTCAATTTGAATTAGTAAATGGGAGTAGACATTAGCATAGAGGAGGAAGGCAGATAGTGGTAGCAGATGGTTGCCTCTCTGACCCGCGACTTGTGGATTTCCAGAGGGATCGGTGCTGATATCCGTTGTTGTTTGTCATCTATATCAATGATCTCGATGATAATTAGATTATCTGGATCAGCAAATTTGCGGATGACACCAAGGTTCGGGGTGAATTTGACAGCGAGAAAGACTATCGGAGCTTACAGCGGGATCTGCGCCAGGTGTAAAAATGTCTGATAATGGCAGATGGAGTTTAATGCAGGCTTGTGAGCTGTTACGCTTCAGTAGGATCAACCAGGGTGGGACTTACACAATGAAGGGTTCGGCACTGAAGGGTGCGGTAGGACAAAGGCATCCGGGAATACGGGTCCATAATTCATTGAAAGTGGCAGCACACCTAGATAAGGTAGTAAAGAAACCTTTGGCACACTGGGCTTCATAAGTTAAAGTATTCAGTACAGGAGACTGCATGATATAAGACAGTTATGAGGCCTAATTTGGAGTATGTTTGCAGTTGATGTCACCTACCCACAGGAAAGATGTAAATAAGTTTGAAAGAGTACAACGAAAATTTACAAGGATGTTGCTGCGATTGGAGGACCTGATTTATAAGGGAAGATTGAATAGGTGACGACTTTGTTCCTTGGAACGCAGAAGATTTGGGGGAGATTTGATGCAGGTCTACAAAATCATGAGGGGTATAGACAGAGTAGTTGGGGTTGAGGGATGAGCCTAGTGAGAGTTAGGTTAGAAGACAGTGGGGAGTGAGGCTCCCATTTTTAATCGACAAACAACTGCCCCCTCCCCCATGCTCATTTCAATCAGTGCGTCCTTCCCTCCCTGTCGACCATTTTAACGTATGTGACAATTTTCAGTGAGAGTATCACTCCCTCCCTCGGTAAAACTTCTGCCCATTTGGAATAAATGACTTTTAAGAGAAATAAATTCGACAAGTATTTCCGGTGGGGTGTGGAATGAAACCCTGGGCGAGGAGGGTTCTTGTGACAATAGTTGTCCGGATGGAAATGCAGACATCTCTCCCAGTTTTTTTCCAGTTAGTGGAAATATATAGTCGAACGTGTTTGCTTTAATTTCAGTAGAAATGCGCCTCCCTGTACCTGAACAGGCGAGGGAGGTTTGAGCTGAAACTCTATCCATGTCAGGCAGACTTTCTTACACAAAGGGCGGAGTTCAGACCATCCCAGAACCCGGCCTGGATCAAATCCGCAGCCTGGGACTCTCACACCCACCTCACCCGGAGGGGCGGATAGAAAGTGGGGAAAGAGAAGAGGGGTGCGAAGGGGATAGACAGGCAGTACCTGGACAGGAAAGAGAAGAAGAGGGGTGAAGGCGCGAGAGAGCGGGGAAGGGTTTGGGGAAAGAAGGAAGGGGAGAGTAGGGAAAGGGGAAGGAGAGTCTAGCGGGGAGGAGAGAGCATGGAATGAGGAGAGAGCGGGAGGGGGAGGAGAGAACGGGGGGTACATGGGGAAGAGAGAGCGGGGAGAGGGGCGGGCGGGAGGAAAAGTAGAGGGGGTGGATGGGAGCAGAGCACAACGGGGAGGGGCGGGTGGGTGGAGAGCGATTGTTTTTGTAATGAGCGACAGACAGTATATAACCAAATGATCTCGGGTGTAGCGGCTCAGACTGGAATCTCCGCGCACGGTGAGCACACCGTTCACCCGGGACCGCACTGAACTCCGTCCGGTTTCAACATCACAGTTTGTGTTGTCTCCAATTGTCCAGAATCAGGGAACGTTTACAACGGGATTCGGCTTCTGTCGAGATCGGGAGGGAATTCAGCGGGAGAAGGGAAAATGTTAATTTTCAAGTTAACGAATTATTGACCAAATGGATTAAAAGAAATGATTGACTTCAATTGCAAACATTCTCCAGTTGTTTTTCGACTCCGTCGCGGCAGAAAAGCCTTTCGCACCGACAATGATATGCGGAATGTCGCCACGGGGCAGGGAAATCATCTCTCTCCCTCTTTTCCCTTTCACCCCTCTCTCTCCCTGTCACTCACATACACACGAAAAACTATTCGGAATACAGAGCTACTGTAAGATTTTGCCGTTCGGAACGTCGCAGAGGACAATGCCACAGATATATTTATTTAATTAAATAGTGTATCTATAACAGGTATATATATATATAAAACAGATATATGTATAAGCTCTCAAAGTCTGATCGCAATTCTAACGTCGACATTCAGATTGCAGACACTGGTGAACTTCGTTTTCTTTATGATCGGTGTTTTTTTTTGTTTTTCCCCTGTAACATGAATATTTAAGTACAGTGTTAAATTAGCTTTGTTCACAGTTGAGGGTGAGCGCAGAAAGTCGAACTGGCTTGTTTGGTTTCAGCAGAGAAGCCGCTCCCTGCTCTGAGGGTTGTCTGTATGTTGAAATTCGCCCTGTGGACACAGAGAATCGCGCTGTGAGTTTTCACATATTAGCAACCCCACCCCACCCCCCCCACATTCCCCTCCCCGGTAGCTACTAAATGACCCTCGCCTGACTGTCTGCTGTAAAGTTAGAATCTACCCACACGGAGACTGAACATTCTTAGCGAATTAAGTTGAGAATAATTCAGCTTCTGATATTTATTTCTGATCTTTATTTCCAATCGACACGCTGCCTGTGTTTTGGATCAGTGATCAAGAAGTTACTTGCAAACAAGAGAAACTTTGCAGATGCCGGAGCAACACACACGAAATGTTGGAGAAATTCAGCAGGCCAGACAGCATCTAGGGAAAGAGTGAACAGTCGACATTTTGGGCCGAAACTCTTCGATACGACTCCTTTCCTAGATGTTGCCTGGCCCGCTGAGTTCCTCCTGCATGTTGTGTGTATTGCAAGAAGTTATTCGCTCTGTTTCAAGTCTCTTCTGTCGGTCGTGGTATTTGTGTTCTTGCATTATCCTGTCTGCACGGTTGTGATACTCGACAGTTTATGTCAAGGTTAAAAACAGTTCCCGAATCAGGGGTTACGATACCAAATCAAGTGTGAGAAAAGCTGTTTAGCCAACACTGCTTCTAATAATAGAAAAAAAGAACTGTAATAAGTATCTGTTACTGAAAGTTAAATTAAATAAGTATTGCTAAAATGAATTCAGTGAAGTAGGTTCATGGGTTCCATGTCAATTCAGAAATGGGATGACAGAGGGAAGGAAGCGGTTCCTGACTAGTTGAGTGTGTGCCCTCTATCTCCTGTACCACCTTCCTGGTGATACCAATGAGAAGAGGGCATCTCCATGGTGAAGCAGATCCCTAATGACTGATGCCGCCGTTTTGAGGCATCGCTCCATGACGATGTCCTGGATGCTCCTGAGGCTACCGCCCATGATGGAGCTGACTTAATTGACAACTTTCCTCAGAGTATTTCGCTCCTGTGCAGTAGCTTCACCACTTCCCCCACCCCACCATGTCAAGCGATGTGCAGCCAGTTTGAACTATTTTTACGGTACAGCTGTAGCAATCTGTGAGTCTTTGGTCACATCCATAATCTCGTCAATCTCCTAATGAAATATAACGTCTGCCGTGCATTCTTTGTAACTGCATCGATATGCTGGGCCCTGGATAGATCCTCAGAGATGCTGACACACAGGAACATGAAGTTGCTCACACTTTCCACTGCTGACTGATTAATGACGATTGGTGTGTGTGTGACCTCATCTTACCCAATCAGAAGTCCACAATTAGACCATTGGTCACCGATGTATTGAATGTATTCCCGGGATGTATTGTATTGAAGGAAAGGCAGATGAGCTTAGGTCATGGATCAACAGATGGCATTATGATGTTGTCACCATTATTGAGACTGGCTTGCAGAGAACTGGCAGCTCAATATTCTGGGGTTCCGTTGTTTTAGACATGACAGAGCATGAGGGATTAAAGGGGTAGGGGTGGTTTCACTACTCAGGGAAACTGTCACGGCAGTGTGCAGTAAAGGCAGATGTGAGAACTCATCTAGTGTGGCTTTATAGTTAGATCGGATAAATAAAATTTGTTTGAACATATTAATGGGTCTGTCTTATAGACCACCCAAGCGTCTGCGGTATTTAGAGGAACAAATTAGTACACGCCAGAGAATATTGCAAGAAACATAATTTGTTATAATTTGATTTTAACCTTCCACATACGGACTGGAACTCTCATACTGTAGATGTACTCATGTAGTTGACAAATGTCCTCAGAAAAGTTTCAGTAATCAGTACATTGAAGTCCCAAAGACTCAAGTGTGACACTTGATCTCCCATTAGGGACTGAGACAGGACAGACGTAACAGAAGTTTGTGTAGGGAAACTGTTTGCATCTGGTG
The DNA here is from genome assembly GCF_048418815.1 of Hemitrygon akajei. Classification (NCBI taxonomy): domain Eukaryota; kingdom Metazoa; phylum Chordata; class Chondrichthyes; order Myliobatiformes; family Dasyatidae; genus Hemitrygon; species Hemitrygon akajei. Next base: position 287,547 of record NW_027332015.1, read on the forward strand.
ATCACAATGCCATCAGATTCAAAGGAAGTATGGAGAACGATGGCTCTACTCCGTGGTATTGAGGACCTGGTATAGAAAAAAAATACGTACAAAAAAGCTGGATGAACTCAGCAGGTTGGGCAGCATCCGTTGAAAGGAGCAGTCAACGTTTCGGGTTGAGACCCTTTGTCAGCATTAAAGAAGGAGGGGGCAGGGGCCCTATAAAGAAGGTGGGGGGAGGGTGGAAAACCAATCAGAGGAAAGATTAAAGAGTGCGGGAGGGGGAGCAGGGAGGGGATAGGCAGGAGAGGTGAAGAAGGGATCTAAGGGGAAAGCACTATGGGTAGTAGAAGGAGGCAGAGTCATGAGAGGTGATGGGCAGCTTGAAGAGGAGACAGAGTGAAGGTGGGTTGGGGAAGGGAGAGGGAGGGAATTACTGGAAGTTGGAGAATTCGATGTTCAAGAATTCGATCCTTCCTCTGATTGGTTTTCCACCCTCCCCCACCTTCTTTAAAGGGCCCCTACCCCCTCCCGCTTTAGTCCTGATGAAGGATCTCAACCCGAAACGTTGACCGCTCATTTCAATGGATGATGCCCGACCTGCTGAGTTCATCCAGCTTGTTTGTACGTCTTGATTGACCACAGCATCTGCAGTGTACTTTGTGTTTAGAAAAAAAAAATAGATGCATAACCGGTGCAGGCAGGTAGGAAAAAATTCAGGTACTTATGGAGTTGAGAAAATGCAAGATAAGATTGAGGAAAGAAACCAGGAAGGTTATAGGGTGGCATGACGTTGTCCTAACAGACAAGGTGAGGGATCATACAGATGTTTTAAAAGCAAAAGGATTTCAGGGGACACAATTGATTGTCTGGATTATCAGAATGCCAATGTACGCATGGAGCCAAAACAGATAGAGGAGTTCTTCAGTGGATTTTTGCTTCTGTGTTTACTCGTGAAAATAATCTATAGAAGTGAGACAAAGGAGAAGTGAGGCCACGGATGTTATACAAATTACGGATGAGTAAGTGTTTTGGGCAAATTGGGCAACCTCGAGTGTATAAATTCCCAGTGAGTGAGAAGTTCAGTCCTTCAACCACGATGTAGGTGGATGCAGAAATTGCAAGGATGTAACCGTTATGTTTAAATTATGCTCAAAGACAGGAGAGCTACCAGAGGACCGGAGGATAGCTAATTTTGTTCAACTATTTAAAAAAGGCTCCAAAATTAAACCAGGAAATTATAGGCCGGTGCACTTGACATTGGAAGGACTGGATATAGGAGTATTTAAATAAACAGGACTGATTACGGATATCCAACATGACTTTGTGTTTTCTAGACAATCTATTGAGTTTTTCAAAGAGGTTACAAGGAATGTTACCAGGAAAGTTGATGAATGCAAGGCTCTAGATATTGCCTACATGGACTTTAGCAAGACATTTGGCAAGGTCCCGCATAGGGTGTTGACCAATAAATTTCATTCTCTTGGCATTCAATTTGACTTAGTAAATGGGAGTAGACATTAGCATAGAGGAGGAAGGCAGATAGTGGTAGCAGATGGTTGCCTCTCTGACCCGCGACTTGTGGATTTCCAGAGGGATCGGTGCTGATATCCGTTGTTGTTTGTCATCTATATCAATGAACTCGATGATAATTAGATTATCCGGATCAGCAAATTTGCGGATGACACCAAGGTTCGGGGTGTATTTGACAGCGAGAAAGACTATCGGAGCTTACAGCGGGATCTGCGCCAGGTGTAAAAATGTCTGATAATGGCAGATGGAGTTTAATGCAGGCTTGTGAGCTGTTACGCTTCAGTAGGATCAACCAGGGTGGGACTTACACAATGAAGGGTTCGGCACTGAAGGGTGCGGTAGGACAAAGGCATCCGGGAATACGGGTCCATAATTCATTGAAAGTGGCAGCACACCTAGATAAGGTAGTAAAGAAACCTTTGGCACACTGGCCTTCATAAGTTAAAGTATTCAGTACAGGAGACTGCATGATATAAGACAGTTATGAGGCCTAATTTGGAGTATGTTTGCAGTTGATGTCACCTACCCACAGGAAAGATGTAAATAAGTTTGAAAGAGTACAACGAAAATTTAAAAGGATGTTGCTGCGATTGGAGGACCTGATTTATAAGGGAAGATTGAATAGGTGACGACTTTGTTCCTTGGAACGCAGAAGATTTGGTGGAGATTTGATGCAGGTCTACAAAATCATGAGGGGTATAGACAGAGTAGTTGGGGTTGAGGGATGAGCCTAGTGAGAGTTAGTTTAGAAGACAGTGGGGAGTGAGGCTCCCATTTTTAATCGACAAACAACTCCCCCCTCCCCCATGCTCATTTCAATCAGTGCGTCCTTCCCTCCCTGTCGACCATTTTAACGTATGTGACAATTTTCAGTGAGAGTATCACTCCCTCCCTCGGTAAAACTTCTGCCCATTTGGAATAAATGACTTTTAAGAGAAATAAATTCGACAAGTATTTCCGGTGGGGTGTGGAATGAAACCCTGGGCGAGGAGGGTTCTTGTGACAATAGTTGTCCGGATGGAAATGCAAACATCTCTCCCAGTTTTTTTCCAGTTAGTGGAAATATATAGTCGAACGTGTTTGCTTTAATTTCAGTAGAAATGCGCCTCCCTGTACCTGAACAGGCGAGGGAGGTTTGAGCTGAAACTCTATCCATGTCAGGCAGACTTTCTTACACAAAGGGCGGAGTTCAGACCATCCCAGAACCCGGCCTGGATCAAATCCGCAGCCTGGGACTCTCACACCCACCTCACCCGGAGGGGCGGATAGAAAGTGGGGAAAGAGAAGAGGGGTGCGAAGGGGATAGACAGGCAGTACCTGGACAGGAAAGAGAAGAAGTGGGGTGAAGGCGCGAGAGAGCGGGGAAGGGTTTGGGGAAAGAAGGAAGGGGAGAGTAGGGAAAGGGGAAGGAGAGTCTAGCGGGGAGGAGAGAGCATGCGATGAGGAGAGAGCGGGAGGGGGAGGAGAGAACGGGGGGTACATGGGGAAGAGAGAGCGGGGAGAGGGGAGGGCGGGAGGAAAAGTAGAGGGGGTGGATGGGAGCAGAGCACAACGGGGAGGGGCGGGTGGGTGGAGAGCGATTGTTTTTGTAATGAGCGACAGACAGTATATAACCAAATGATCTCGGGTGTAGCGGCTCAGACTGGAATCTCCGCGCACGATGAGCACACCGTTCACCCGGGACCGCACTGAACTCCCTCCGGTTTCAACATCACAGTTTGTGTTGTCTCCAATTGTCCAGAATCAGGGAACGTTTACAACGGGATTCGGCTTCTGTCGAGATCGGGAGGGAATTCAGCGGGAGAAGGGAACTCTAACATTTTCAAGTTAACGAATTATTGACCAAATGGATTAAAAGAAATGATTGACTTCAATTGCAAACATTCTCCAGTTGTTTTCGACTCCGTCGCGGCAGAAAAGCCTTTCGCACCGACAATGATATGCGGAATGTCGCCACGGGGCAGGGAAATCATCTCTCTCCCTCTTTTCCCTTTCACCCCTCTCTCTCCCTGTCACTCACATACACACGAAAAACTATTCGGAATACAGAGCTACTGTAAGATTTTGCCGTTCGGAACGTCGCAGAGGACAATGCCACAGATATATTTATTTAATTAAATAGTGTATCTATAACAGGTATATATATATATATAAAACAGATATATGTATAAGCTCTCAAAGTCTGATCGCAATTCTAACGTCGACATTCAGATTGCAGACACTGGTGAACTTCGTTTTCTTTATGATCGGTGTTTTTTTTTGTTTTTCCCCTGTAACATGAATATTTAAGTACAGTGTTAAATTAGCTTTGTTCACAGTTGAGGGTGAGCGCAGAAAGCCGAACTGGCTTGTTTGGTTTCAGCAGAGAAGCCGCTCCCTGCTCTGAGGGTTGTCTGTATGTTGAAATTCGCCCTGTGGACACAGAGAATCGCGCTGTGAGTTTTCACATATTAGCAACCCCACCCCACCCCCACATTCCCCTCCCCGGTAGCTACTAAATGACCCTCGCCTGACTGTCTTCTGTAAAGTTAGAATCTACCCACACGGAGACTGAACATTCTTAGCGAATTAAGTTGAGAATAATTCAGCTTCTGATATTTATTTCTGATCTTTATTTCCAATCGACACGCTACCTGTGTTTTGGATTAGTGATCAAGAAGTTACTTGCAAACAAGAGAAACTTTGCAGATGCCGGAGCAACACACACGAAATGTTGGAGAAACTCAGCAGGCCAGACAGCATCTAGGGAAAGAGTGAACAGTCGACGTTTTGGGCCGAAACTCTTCGATACGACTCCTTTCCTAGATGTTGCCTGGCCCGCTGAGTTCCTCCTGCATGTTGTGTGTATTGCAAGAAGTTATTCGCTCTGTTTCAAGTCTCTTCTGTCGGTCGTGGTATTTGTGTTCTTGCATTATCCTGTCTGCACGGTTGTGATACTCCACAGTTTATGTCAAGGTTAAAAACAGTTCCCGAATCAGGGGTTACGATACCAAATCAAGTGTGAGAAAAGCTGTTTAGCCAACACTGCTTCTAATAATAGAAAAAAAGAACTGTAATAAGTATCTATTACTGAAAGTTAAATTAAATAAGTATTGCAAAAATGAATTCAGTGAAGTAGGTTCATGGGTTCCATGTCAATTCAGAAATGGGATGACAGAGGGAAGGGAGCGGTTCCTGACTAGTTGAGTGTGTGCCCTCAATCTCCTGTACCACCTTCCTGGTGATACCAATGAGAAGAGGGCATCTCCATGGTGAAGCAGATCCCTAATGACTGATGCCGCCGTTTTGAGGCATCGCTCCATGACGATGTCCTGGATGCTCCTGAGGCTACCGCCCATGATGGAGCTGACTGAATTGACAACTTTCCTCAGAGTATTTCGCTCCTGTGCAGTAGCTTCACCACTTCCCCCACCCCACCATGTCAAGCGATGTGCAGCCAGTTTGAACTATTTTTACGGTACAGCTGTAGCAATCTGTGAGTCTTTGGTCACATCCATAATCTCGTCAATCTCCTAATGAAATATAACGTCTGCCGTGCATTCTTTGTAACTGCATCGATATGCTGGGCCCTGGATAGATCCTCAGAGATGCTGACACACAGGAACATGAAGTTGCTCACACTTTCCACTGCTGACTGATTAATGACGATTGGTGTGTGTGTGACCTCATCTTACCCAATCAGAAGTCCACAATTAGACCATTGGTCTTACCGATGTATTGAATGTATTCCCGGGATGTATTGTATTGAAGGAAAGGCAAATGAGCTTAGGTCATGGATCAACAGATGGCATTATGATTTTGTCACCATTATTGAGACTGGCTTGCAGAGAACTGGCAGCTCAATATTCTGGGGTTCCGTTGTTTTAGACATGACAGAGCGTGAGGGATTAAAGGGGTAGGGGTGGTTTCACTACTCAGGGAAACTGTCACGGCAGTGTGCAGTAAAGGCAGATGGGAGAACTCATCTAGTGAGGCTTTATAGTTAGATCGGATAAATAAAATTTGTTTGAACATATTAATGGGTCTGTCTTATAGACCACCCAAGCGTCTGCGGTATTTAGAGGAACAAATTAGTACACGCCAGAGAATATTGCAAGAAACATAATTTGTTATAATTTGATTTTAACCTTCCACATACGGACTGGAACTCTCATACTGTAGATGTACTCATGTAGTTGACAAATGTCCTCAGAAAAGTTTCAGTAATCAGTACATTGAAGTCCCAAAGACTCAAGTGTGACACTTGATCTCCCATTAGGGACTGAGACAGGACAGACGTAACAGAAGTTTGTGTAGGGAAACTGTTTACATCTGGTGATCACAATGCCATCAGATTCAAAGGAAGTATGGAGAACGATGGCTCTACTCCGTGGTATTGAGGACCTGGTATAGAAAAAAAATACGTACAAAAAAGCTGGATGAACTCAGCAGGTTGGGCAGCATCCGTTGAAAGGAGCAGTCAACGTTTCGGGTTGAGACCCTTTGTCAGCATTAAAGAAGGAGGGGGCAGGGGCCCTATAAAGAAGGTGGGGGGAGGGTGGAAAACCAATCAGAGGAAAGATTAAAGAGTGCGGGAGGGGGAGCAGGGAGGGGATAGGCAGGAGAGGTGAAGAAGGGATCTAAGGGGAAAGCACTATGGGTAGTAGAAGGAGGCAGAGTCATGAGAGGTGATGGGCAGCTTGAAGAGGAGACAGAGTGAAGGTGGGTTGGGGAAGAGAGAGGGAGGGAATTACTGGAAGTTGGAGAATTCGATGTTCAAGAATTCGATCCTTCCTCTGATTGGTTTTCCACCCTCCCCCACCTTCTTTAAAGGGCCCCTACCCTCTCCCGCTTTAGTCCTGATGAAGGATCTCAACCCGAAACGTTGACCGCTCATTTCAATGGATGATGCCCGACCTGCTGAGTTCATCCAGCTTGTTTGTACGTCTTGATTGACCACAGCATCTGCAGTGTACTTTGTGTTTAGAAAAAAAAAATAGATGCATAACCGGTGCAGGCAGGTAGGAAAAAATTCAGGTACTTATGGAGTTGAGAAAATGCAAGATAAGATTGAGGAAAGAAACCAGGAAGGTTATAGGGTGGCATGACGTTGTCCTAACAGACAAGGTGAGGGATCATACAGATGTTTTAAAAGCAAAAGGATTTCAGGGGACACAATTGATTGTCTGGATTATCAGAATGCCAATGTACGCATGGAGCCAAAACAGATAGAGGAGTTCTTCAGTGGATTTTTGCTTCTGTGTTTACTCGTGAAAATAATCTATAGAAGTGAGACAAAGGAGAAGTGAGGCCACGGATGTTATACAAATTACGGATGAGTAAGTGTTTTGGGCAAATTGGGCAACCTCGAGTGTATAAATTCCCAGTGAGTGAGAAGTTCAGTCCTTCAACCACGATGTAGGTGGATGCAGAAATTGCAAGGATGTAACCGTTATGTTTAAATTATGCTCAAAGACAGGAGAGCTACCAGAGGACCGGAGGATAGCTAATTTTGATCAACTATTTAAAAAAGGCTCCAAAATTAAACCAGGAAATTATAGGCCGGTGCACTTGACATCAGTTGTCTGAAGACATTGGAAGGACTGGATATAGGAGTATTTAAATAAACAGGACTGATTACGGATATCCAACATGACTTTGTGTGTTCTAGACAATCTATTGAGTTTTTCAAAGAGGTTACAAGGAATGTTACCAGGAAAGTTGATGAATGCAAGGCTCTAGATATTGCCTACATGGACTTTAGCAAGACATTTAGCAAGGTCCCGCATAGGGTGTTGACCAATAAATTTCATTCTCTTGGCATTCAATTTGACTTAGTAAATGGGAGTAGACATTAGCATAGAGGAGGAAGGCAGATAGTGGTAGCAGATGGTTGCCTCTCTGACCCGCGACTTGTGGATTTCCAGAGGGATCGGTGCTGATATCCGTTGTTGTTTGTCATCTATATCATTGATCTCGATGATAATTAGATTATCCGGATCAGCAAATTTGCGGATGACACCAAGGTTCGGGGTGTATTTGACAGCGAGAAAGACTATCGGAGCTTACAGCGGGATCTGCGCCAGGTGTAAAAATGTCTGATAATGGCAGATGGAGTTTAATGCAGGCTTGTGAGCTGTTACGCTTCAGTAGGATCAACCAGGGTGGGACTTACACAATGAAGGGTTCGGCACTGAAGGGTGCGGTAGGACAAAGGCATCCGGGAATATGGGTCCATAATTCATTGAAAGTGGTAGCACACCTAGATAAGGTAGTAAAGAAACCTTTGGCACACTGGGCTTCATAAGTTAAAGTATTCAGTACAGGAGACTACATGATATAAGACAGTTATGAGCCCTAATTTGGAGTATGTTTGCAGTTGATGTCACCTACCCACAGGAAAGATGTAAATAAGGTTGAAAGAGTACAACGAAAATTTACAAGGATGTTGCTGCGATTGGAGGACCTGATTTATAAGGGAAGATTGAATAGGTGACGACTTTGTTCCTTGGAACGCAGAAGATTTGGGGGAGATTTGATGCAGGTCTACAAAATCATGAGGGGTATAGACAGAGTAGTTGGGGTTGAGGGATGAGCCTAGTGAGAGTTCGGTTAGGAGACAGAGGGGAGTGAGGCTCCCATTTTTAATCGGCAAACAACTCCCCCCTCCCCCATGCTCATTTCAATCAGTGCTTCACTCCCTCCCTCGGTAAAACCTCTGCCCATTTCAATGTCTGCAGTGAGATGCTGAAGATGTTCTATAGGTCATTTGTTGAGAGCGCCCTCTTCTTTGTGGTGGCGTGTTGGGGAGGAAGCATTAAGAAGAAGGACGCCTCACGTCTTAATAACCTGGAAAGGAAGGCGGGCTCTGTCGTGGGCAAAGTACTGGAGAGTTTAACATCGGTAGCTGAGCGAAGGGCGCTGAGTAGGCTACGGTCAATTATGGAAAACCCTGAACATCCTCTACATAGCACCATCCAGAGACAGGGAAGCAGTTTCAGCGACGGGTTACTGTCGATGCAATGCTCCTCAGACAGGATGAAGAGGTCAATACTCCCCAATGCCATTAGGCTTTACAATTCAACTGCCAGGACTTAAGAACTTTTTAAAAGCTATTATTAATGCTTTTGGAGTTAGTGATTTAGATGCATATCATATTATTACTGAGTTAAGTATTGTATGTAATGAGTTTTTGCTACAACAAGTGTATGGGACATTGGAAAAAAATGTTGAATTTCCCCATGGGGATGAATAAAGTATCTATCTATCTATCTATCTATCTATCTATCTATCTATCTATCTATCTATCTATCTATCTATCTATCTATCTATCTATCTATATATCTATCTATCTATCTATCTATCTATCTATATATCTATCTATCTATCTTTAAGAGAAATAAATTCGAAAAGTATTTCCGGCGGGGTGTGGAATGAAACCCTGGGCGAGGAGGGTTCTTGTGACAATAGTTGTTCGGATGGAAATGCAAACATCTCTTCCAGTTTTTTTCCAGTTAGTGGAAATATATAGTCGAACGTGTTTGCTTTAATTTCAGCAGAAATGCGGCTCCCGGGACCTGAACAGGCGAGGGAGGTTTGAGCTGAAACTCTATCCATGTCAGGCAGACTTTCTTACACAAAGGGCGGAGTTCAGACCATCCCAGAACCCGGGCTGGATCAAATCCGCAGCCTGGGACTCGCTGAGTTAAACAGAGAAACTCCGCCCCACTGGTTGCGATGAAAGAAAAAGGAGAGATCCACACGGAAACCCGGACAGAAAGGTTAACGCAGCCTGTTTGTTTCCCTCCTTAGGGTTGCTACATTGACCCCACTCCCGCCTCTTCCCGCTGTCAGACCCGTCCTGAGCCGGTGAGACTTAGTGTGACCCCGACTGCGGCAGTCCCGCTCTACCCCGGCTCACCCGGCCCTGTCCATCTGTAATGAGCGACGGACACATCACAGCCGAGTAGCCTCGGGAGCAGCAGCTCAGACTCAACTCTCCGTACAGGGTGAGCACACCGGTGCAGGGCCATTGTTGGTCACCGGGGAAGTCGGACTGTGATTTGCTGGGACCACACAGAACGCCGGCCGGTTACAACATCAGAGGTAAGTGTTGTCTAAGATTCTGCACAACTATTCAGCGTTTAGAGCGAGGCTCGGCTTTGGTCGATATCGGGAGTGAATTACTGTCCAAATGGATTAAGAGAAACGACGTCTTTGCCGTCAACCAGAAATATTCTCCTGGGTGATTTCTACTGAATGTGAGCAGAAAGCATCTTTCACCCCGGTAGTGAGATGTGAAATATCCCATAGGGCCCGGTGAGACCCGTCACGGATCTCTCTCAAACAAGAGAAATCAGCAGATGCTTGAAATTTGAGCAACACAAACAGAATGTTGGAGGAACTCTACAGGCCAAGCAGCGTCTATGGAGAAAGGAACAGTCGACCTTCGAGACCCCAGCTAATGGATTTTAGATCGCGTCATTGGTTCTATCGCTCTTCCCTGTACCACAAAGAGTTAAACTTTCTTCACGCTTGAATGACAGTGTTTTCACTGGAACACTGGAATTTAGAAAGATGAGAGGGGTTCTGATTGAAACATATAAGATTATTAAGGGATTGGCCACGCTAGAGGCAGGAAAAATGTTCCCGATGTTGGGGAAGTCCAAATCGGAGGCCACAGTTGAAGAATAAGGGGCTAGGCCATTTAGAACAGAGTTGAGGAAAAACTTTTTCACCCAGAGAGCTGTGGATCTACGGAATGTTCTGCCTCAGAAGGCAGTGGAGGCCAATTCTCTGGATGCTTTCAAGAAAGAATTAGATAGAGATTTTAAAGACAGCGGAGTCAAGGGATATGCGGAGAGGGGAGGAACGGGGTACTGATTGCGGATGATCAGCCATGATCACATTGAATGGCGGTGATGGCTCGAAGGGCCGAATGACCTACTCCTGCACCTATTGTCTATAAAACTGTACCGTCCGGCATCAACAAACATTCCACTCTCAAAAGCAGTGAGATCACACGTCCCCTCCATCGCGATGTTTGTTTGAGACAGAACATACCCTGTGCTAAAGAACAAGACAAGGAGAGGCTCGCTGATAAGGCTGTGGGTTTAGTTAATGATTACCACCAGGAGCTGACTGAACATTAACCAGGGTGTGTTCATTACTTACAGAACCCGTAACACATCCTCACTGGGACAGGGTGGTATCAGAACCTGGAGCCGCGGTACAAGTTAAGAAGCTCTATGTACTGAAATATAAACATCACAAAGGCAGTTAGCCACTTAAATGAGACTGAGAACTTATTTGGCTGTTCAACAATTGGACTGTAGCGAATCGCTTTTGAAAGAATTAATAATTCCCTTCAGCTAATTGAATGCATCGACTTCCTGTGCACGTCCCGGGGGAGACCGGTGTAGTTGGAGGTGTTATCGGAAACGCCGCAATTTCAACCCAGCTCCGAATCATCAGCAAAGGCTCGGGAGGTGCGTACTTCCCGCATCTCGGAACTGTCCCCGGGCTACTGCTTGCAGAAGCAGGAGGCCGATCCGTCCACACTCGGGGATTTACCGATCCCCAACCGAGGGAACTGAGGATTCGCTTTGCTTATTCCATCGCAGGCGGGATCGACACTATCTGTCTGCCTTTTACGACATTTCGGTAGGAAGCTGCTGGGAGAGGGCGAAATTATGAGAATTCCTCACACTGCAGTTTATAGCCGGGGTGTGGGGCGGAGGGAAGGGGTGTAAAGAGGTGATGGTTCCATTATCTAGTCGGTTGTTGGGACCTGTTGTGGATCACCGCCTGCAGTGTTGATTCCCTTCTGTCAGAAGTGTGTGGATAGCTGGGAGATCAAAAGAAGGTTTAACAGAGAGACGTCTGCACTGTGTGAGTTGTCCTGTGAGGAAACGTCTGTGATCTTGACTTTTTTCAGTGATTGAGAAGCATTTGACATGACCTAAGTTTACAGGGTGGTGTACACGTTGCAGTTTTTTAAAAATAACAATGTACTTGATTGTATCCGTAGTAGTTTGGTAAAATCAGTGGGGTATTTGCTGAGAAATAAAGTAACCTGCGGCGTCTTGACAGGGACGTCGACAAAATAGTTCCTGTTCTGGCAGGAACTGAAAGCAGTTGAAGACAGTCTCCCTCCTCTTCTCCCTCCACCCTTCTGACCCCCTCTCTCCGCCCTCTCCCCCTTTCTCACACCCACTCTCTCCCCCACACTCCTCCACTCTCCCCCTCTCTCCCACTCTTCGCTCCCCTTTCCCCCCTCTCCCCTTCTCTCTCCCCAGCTCCCCTCCTCTCCCCCCTCTCTCCCTCTTCTCCCCCTCTCTCTCCCCTCTGCCCCTCTCTCCCCATCTCTGTACCCCCTTCCCCCTTCTCCCCCTCTCTCTCCTCGCGTCTCTGGAATGGCCTCCTCAATATTCAGCAGAAGCAGATTATTACAATTAATTCTGTAATCTCTGCATTGTAAATATTACTGCCAGGTGCATGTCTGTTTTCCTTAAAAACACACACACACACAGTAAAAAGCATCCATGTCCGTAATGCTACACAGTTTTAAAGACGATATCGAACAGGATAAACACTGGAAATTCTCTCCTGACGAGGGACGTATTGAAACATCACAACGTTCCCCACCCAGTACGGTCTCTGTGTGTACTTGGTGCCGAGCTTCTGTTTCTGTTCCAGCGAATCCGAGTATCTGAACTTAGTGGGTGTAAACAGTAAGTGAACACACCGTGAGCGAGATTCAGTTGATAACACACATATAAACCTGGGCTTCTCATCAGTCAGCATGTAATTCCACACCCTGCTCCACAGCACATTATATGACACAAAAGCTGATTCAAGCAAATGATTCTACTGGGCTGTTCGGTCCAGGCTTCCTATTGTGCCTCAGTGCCCGGTGACACAGATTACATCCAGTATCTGTCCACAACTCGATCTGCTCCAGGGAGCAACCGCGACCCGCATCCCGGCTCCGTTCAGTTCGCGTCACAACACTAATTCATTGCAACACGCTCAGAATGCTGGAGAAACTCAGCGGGCCAGGCAGCATCTATGGAAAACAGGACAGTCGACATTTTGGGCCGAGACCCTTCGGCAGCACCGCGTTGCGGAACACCTGCACTTTGTCTGCCAGAAAAAGCAGAAGCTCCCAGTGGCCAGCCATTTTAATTCCACTTCCCATGCATATTCCGACATGTCAATCCCTGGTCTCCTCCACTGTTGTGGTGAGGCGACATTCAGACTGGAGGAGCAACACCTTATATTACGTCTGGGTAGCCTCTAACCTGATAGCATGAACATTAATTTCTCAAACTTCAGGTAATAGCTCCCCCCACTTCATCATTCCCCATTCCCCTTTCCCTCTCTGGCCTTAACTCTTTACCTGCCTATTGCCTCTCTCCGGTGCACTTTTCTTTTTTCCTGGCATTCTGCCCTCTCCTATCAGATTCGCACTTCTCCGGCCGTGTATCACTTTCACCAATCAATTTCCCAGCACTTTCTGTCATACCTCCCCCTCCCTGTTTCACCTATCACTTTCAGCTTCTTCCTCCAACCCCCTTCTCTCTCCTTCTAGCTCTGACCCAACATCTTTCTTTTTTTTTTGTTTTCTCCAGTCCTGCTGAATGGTCTGGGCCCGAAACTTCGACTGTACTCCTTTCTGTAGATGCTTCTTGGCCTGCTGAGTTCCTCCAGCATTTCGTGTTTGTCGTTTGGATTTCCAGCTTCTGCAGACTTTCTCTTGGCATTAATTTATTGTATACTTGGGGATCAATTTATTTTCAGTCTTAAAACGGTAGTGACAGCTAAAGGCAAAGATCGCTGTGGGCTTATTGGAAAGACACAGCAGCAGGACGGGCAATGTGAATTCGGGTGAAAAGTTATGCTTTTGGAATAATATTTTCTTTTGAACTCTGGACCTTCAATTTCACCAGATTTAACTGTGCTTCCACTGCCTGGAGCTCCACTGATCGCAGAGTCAGCCCTTTTATAAAGCAAATTTCAACATTTGTCCACAATGGGGCCAGTAAAATAATGGGCAAGGCGGCAACTGTGTCGAGATTACAATCTGGAGATAACCACGCCCTAAAGAGTACAACAAGACAAGAATATATTTAACCTTCATATTAGTGTTCACTTGCCAGAGATCAGTGACCTGATCAATCAGATAAAATTATCACTAATGGGTCTATTTGCGTTCCTCCCGTTCAGATCCCTGAAATTTGCCTCAAGGGGGTGGGGGTGGTGGTGCTATCTTTACCGAATGATGAAAACCCCTTTAACATTAAATTCACTGGATGTGTTTTTGTCAGCCAGAGGATGTTGAAGTGAGATTTAATAAAATTCACATGCTGAATTTACTGTGACCGACCCAGTTCAATTTGTGATCTCAGCGCCTTAGCCCTGCCTCTCACCTGTAACATTTCACTCACATGTCCTTCAAGGACCATTACACTGCAAAGATTACAGAATTATTTGCAATAATCTGCTTCTCCTGAATATTGAGGAGGCCATTCCAATGAGACACTAGACCCAGAGGGCAAAAAAACAACTCAACTGTCTACAACTGGCGATAGCCAGTTTCAGTTCTCCCACAACAGAGCCTATTTTGTTTACGTCCCTGTCAAGACGCCGCGGGAGACTTTATGTCTCTTCAAAGACCCCACTGATTTAACCAAACTGTTATGGATGCAATCAAGTACATTGTTTTTTTTAAAAAAGCTGCAATGTTTAAACCACCCTGTAAACTTAGGTCATGTCGAATTCTTCTCAATCACTGAAAAAAGCCAAGATCACAGACGTTTCATCACAGGACAACTCACAAGATGCAGATCACTCTCTGTTAAACCTTCTTTAGATCTCTCACCTACCCACACACTTCTGACAGAAGGGAATCAACACTGCAGGCGGTGATCCACAACAGGTCTCTACAACCGATTATATAATGGAACCATCAGCTCTTTAAATCCCCTCTCCCCTCGCTATAATCTGCAATGTGGGTAGTTCTCATAAATTCACCCTCTCCCTGTAGCTACCGACCGAAATGACGCTTAGGATGGACAGATAGTGTTGTTACGAACCCCGTAACTGGGTCACTTACCAGCAAAGATCCTTGAGGTCCTTTGGAATGTGTCCTGGCCTTTGAGAGGTCCTTTGAAGTCTGATGATACGATTTTTAACAGTATTTATTAGTAAAAATGCACAATAATAATATCAATGCAAACCTACAGATAATATACGTCGTCAATACTAAATCTAAAAGTGCGGGTATAATAATAATCAATAAGAAATAGCTCTATCGTTGTTTAGGGGATAGATGTATTGTCCGATGGAAATATAACAGTCACTCAGTTCATGCAGGCTGCAGCCTTTGTTTGGAGAGAGAGAGATTTGGAGAAACTTACCAATTCCTTTTATGATTTCGATCCGTCAGAGTCTCGTTAGTGTGGCCGTTCACTTGTGGCCTCTCCTTTAGCTAAGCCGTTCTTCCGTGGTGAGCCCGCCAATCCCAGGCAAGGGAAGGACGCACACGAGACCCCACCGGCTGTCGCTATTAAACGCTGTCACGGGATTCCTAGCGTTTCCCCTGGTGCGTCTAAAGGGGTTGTTCCCCAGACCCTCTTTTATCCTTACTCACGGGGTCTCAGATGTCAATCAGGTTGGGATGATGCAATCCCTCAACCAGACCACTCTGGTCGTCCCCTGAGGGCTTCAATGAATAGTACAGTACTCAATACACAATTCCGTCTCCAAGAGACAATGGCCGTTATACGTGGCTTTGTCTCGCTGAGGCCAGGACACATTCCAAAACCTTGTGGATTCTCTCTCATTTCCTGGGTCCCAGACCCGAATTAATAGCGATCTTGCGATTCTCAAAAAGGAGGGGGCGACTTTGTACCCTTTGGCCCCTCAGAGTTGTGGCACGTTCGTAACAGTGTAGATCACGCCAGCGAAAGAATAAACAAAGCGAATCCTCGGTTCCTTCGGTCAGCGATTAGTAAAGCCCCGGGTGTGGAGAGGCCGGCCTCCTGCTGGAAACAGTAGCCCGCGGAAAGTTCCAAACATCTGGAAGCTAGCTCCTTCCTAGCCTTTGCTGTTCATTCGCAACTGCATTGAAAGTGCGACGTTTCCATTAACACTTCCAACTACACCAGTTTACCGCAGGGCATGCACAGGAAGTTGATCTAATTAGTCAAAGGGAATTATTATTTCTTTCAAAAGCGATTCACGTACAGTTCTACTGTTGAATACACCAATACGTTCTCAGTCTCATTTAAGTGTTCACAGAAGTGGGTGACTGCCTTTGTGATGTTTATATTTCAGTATATAGAGCTTCTTACCGTGTACCGCGGCTCCAGGTTCTGTTACCACCCTGTCCCAGTGAGGCTGTGTTACGGGTTCTGTAAGTAATGAACACACCCTGGTTAATGTTCAGTCAGCTCCTGGTGATAATCATTAACTAAACCCATAGCTTTATCAGCGGGTCTCTCCGACTCCTAGTCCTTGGAACAGGGTACGTTCGGTCTCTCAGAAACATCAGAATGGGGATGAAATGTGATCTCAGTGATTTAGAACGTGGAATGTTTGTTAACGCTAGACGGCGCAGTTTGTAATATCGCAGAAACTGCTGATTTCCTGGGATTGTCACCTTCAACAGTCTCAGTTTGCGGAGAACAGCACAGAAAAAAAGTAAGGCTGCGGCAGTTCCGTGAGCAAAAACTCCTTATGAATGAGAGAGATGGAAGGGAAAAGGCTAGACTGATTCTATATGTCAGGAAGACGACAGTATCTCAAATAACCACGCTACAACAATAGCGTGCAGAGAGGCATCACTGAACGTGTAACATGTCGAAGACTGGACTGGGCGGGTTACAGCTGTAGAAGACCACGGACATACACTCAGCGGCCACACTATTAGGTACAGGAGGTGACAGTGAGATGTACTTCAGGAAGTTTTATTTCAGATAGTCTTAAGATACACTCTGTCTTTGCGCAAGGTAGCACAAAAAACATACAGCGAGAAAAAAATAAACAAGCGCCGAGTTCTTGATTCCGTTTCCAGTGAATCTGAGCACTGAATTCTCTGGGTCCAAACAGTGAGTGAGTACACCCTGCGGAACGTTCAGTTGAGATCACGCTCAGCAACCCGGACCTCACACTAATCAGGATGTAACTCCACACCCCGCTCCCCAGTGCTTGAACTAAAGGACACGAAACCTCAGTCAGGCAAATGGTTGTATTGTGTTGTTCGGTACCGGCTTACAATTGTACTTCGGTGCACCGTGACAAAGATTACATACAGAATCTCTTTCCAATTCAGTCTGCTCCAGGGATCCTGTTTCCTTTCTGTTGGTCTGATCGAATTAATTTATTTAGTTCTGGATCAATTTATTCTCCGACTGAAAAATCCAGTGACAGCTGAGGGCAAAGTTCAATATGGGTTTATTGGAGAGACACACCAGCAGGACGGACTCTATCAACTCTGGTTGGGAATATATTTCCTTGTGAACAGTGGACAGTCGCTTTCGCCAGATGTGACTGTACCCCATCTGCTGCAGCTGCACTGATATCAGAGTCGGACCGTTTATAAAGCAATCTTCAATATTTGTCCACAATGGGGCCATTACAATGATGGGCAAGGCAGCAGCTATGTGGAGATTGCAAACTGGACATAGCCACAGCCAAAAGAGTACAACATATTTCACCATCAGATTAGTGTTCACTTACTGGAAATAAATAACCTTATCAATCGGATGACTTTCATGACTACCGGGTCTATTTACATTACTCCCGTCGGTGTGTTACTCCGCTATCACCATTACTTTACAAATACCTGAGCTGTTTAAAGAAGAAGAAGTGCTGGCGCTATTAAGGATAGTGGATAAGTCTCCGGGACCTGACAGGATATTTCCCCGGACTTTGAGGGAAGTTAGTGTAGAAATAGCAGGGGCTCTGACGGAAATATTCCAAATGTCATTATAAACGGGGATGGTGCTGGAGGAATTGCGTATTGCTCGTGTGGTTCCATTGTTTAAAAAGCGTTCTAAGAGTAAACCTAGCAATTCTAGGCCTGTAATTATGACGTCAATGATGGGTAAATTAATGGAAAGTATTCTTAGAGATGGTATATATAAATATCTGGATAGACTGGGTCTGGTTAGGAACAGTCAACATGGACTGGTGCGTAGAAGGACATGTTTGACAGATCTTATTGAATTTAAAAAAAAAATATTTATTACATTTTTAGAAATTTACAAAGAATAAATGTGGTGATAAAATAGTAAGAAAAAGAAAAATAATATTAACACTCCCCCCTACCCTTAACCCTCCCCCACCCTTAACCCTTGTCTAAAGAAAGAAAGAAGAGAAAGATTGCTTGGATACCGGAGGATCCCCACATGCTCCATGAAGTTCAAAATAATTTTAATATTTATTTTTACTTTCCCCAATTACTTTATAATTTTATCTTCAAAGGATCTATGTATTTAATCCTATCTTTTGTAGGTATGGGAGCCAAATTTTCAAAAATATATCATATTCATTTCTTAGATTGTATGTAATTTTTTCAAGTGGAATTCAACTATGTATTTCATTATTCCAACGATCCATAGTTAAATATAAATCAGATTTCCAAGTAATTGCCAATGCAATTTTTATAATTTTTTTCTGATACTTATTCAATTTAAGTTTCGGTATTGTCCCTTCAATGTATCCTAATAAAAATAATACTGGACTACGTGGGAGTTGTACTCCAATAATTTGTTCCAATAAAAGTCTTAGATTTATCCAAAATGGATAAAATACATAAAGACCAAGTAGAATGTAAAAAAGTACCAATTTCTTGATTACACCGAAAACGTTGGTCAGACATATTTGAATTTAATCTATCTATTTTCTGTGGTTATATATAATTGATGTAAAAATTATATTGTATTAATCTAAGTCGAACATTTACATAATTTAACATACTATCAGAACATAATCTTGACCAGCTTTTTCCATCAATTTTAACATCCAAATCAGATACCCATTTTTGTCTTGATTTATGAATTACTGATTTAATTGTCTGTTTTTGAATCAAATTGTACATACAAGATGTAATTTTTAAAATTTTTACTTTTTGAATTAATATTTCTATTTCACTAGGTTTTGGCATCAACATTGTTTGACCCAGCTTTTCTCGTAAATAAGCCTTCAATTGAAAATAACAAAAAAGAGTGTTCTTTGATATTTTATATTTATTTTTTTTAATTGATCAAACGACATCAATGTACCTCCTTCAAAACAATCACCTATATATTTAATCCCCTTTTGGAACCAATTATATAAAAGTTTATTATCCATTGTAAAAGGAATAAGCCTATTTTGAATTAAAGTTCTTTTTGCTAATAAAGATTTCTTTATCTCATCGTCCATATTTACCTTATTCCATAAATCAATCAAGTATCTTAATATAGGAGATTCTTTTTATTTCCCATATCCATTTGGATTCCCATTTATATATATATTATCTTCTGGTATGTTTTCTCTTATCTTATCTAATTCTATTCTAATCCATGCTGGTTTTTCTTCATCAAAAAAAGACGCAATAAATCTAAGTTGATTTGCTTTATAATAATTCATAAAATTTGGAATTTGTAACCCTACTAAATCAAATTTACATGTCAATTTTTCTAATGATATTCTTGACATCTTTCCTTTCCAAAGAAATTTCATTACATATTTATTCAGTTCTTGAAAAACTTCTGAGGTAATTGTATTGGTAAAGTTTGGAATAAATATTGCAATCTAGGAAATATATTCATTTTTACAGCATTAACTCTACCTATTAATGTTATTGGTAACATCATCCATTTATCAAGATCCTCTTTTATTTTTTTTTTAATAATGGCAAATAATTTTGTTCATATAAATTTTTTACATCATTATCATCTCTAATACCTAAATATTTTATCCCATTTATTGACCATCGAAATTGAGTTACTAATCGACATTGATTATAATTTCCTTTGGTAAGGGGTAAAATTTCACTTTTATCACAATTTACTTTATACCCTGATCCTTTCCCATATTCTTCCAATCTATAAGATAATCTTTGCAAAGATTGCAATGGGTTTGTTAAATAAATCAAAACATCATCAGCAAATAAATTAATCTTATATTCTTCTTGATTAACTCTAAAGCCCCCAATGTGTGAATCTGTTCTAATTAATTCAGCTAATGGTTCTATTGCCAATACAAATAAAGCAGGTGATAATGGGCAGCCTTGTCCAGTTGACCTCGTTAAGCAAAATGGTGTTGAAATCTGACCATTTGTAACTACTTTAGCTTGAGGATTAGTATTTAAGGTTTTAATCCATTGTATAAAAGATTTTCCTAACTCATATTTTTTCAAAACCTTAAATAAAAAATCCCATTCCAATTTATCAGATGCTTTTTCTGCATCCAAAGCATCTGCCACACTCATTTCCTCTCTTTTTTGTGCCAAAAGAATTATACTAAGTAACCGGCTTATATTATCCATTGATTGTCTGTTTTTAATAAAACCTGTTTGATCCATATGTATTAATTTTGGTAAATGTTTAGATATTCTGTTAGATAACATTTTTGCTATTATTTTATAATCTGTATTCAACAAAGAAATAGACCTATATGATGTTGGCTTTAAAGGATCTCAATCTTTTTTTGGCAAAACAGTTATAGTCGCTGTTAAAAAAGATTGTGGGAGTTTATGCATCCTTTCCACTAGATATACTTCGATAAAAGGAGGAATTAATCAATCTTTAAGTTTTTTTTTATAAAATTCAGGAGGAAAACCATCTTCTCCTGGGATTTATTACTCTGAAGTGATCCTAAAGCTTCTTCAACCTCTTTTAATGTAAAGGGCATATCTAATCCTTTCTGTTCTTCCAAATTTAATTTTGGAAGGGTTATTTGTGATAAAAATGTATCTATCTCAGCAATCTTATTTTGTGATTCTGATTGATACAGTATAATTTTTTTTAAAAATTTCATTAATTTCTAAAGGTTTATAAGTAACCTTATTTACACTTGTTCTAATTGCATTTATTGTTTTAGAAGCCTGTTCTGTTTTCAACTGCCAAGCAAGAATCTTATGTGACCTTTCGCCTAATTCATAATATTTCTGTTTAGTTCTCATAATTACTTTTTCTGTACGATATGACTGAAGTGTATTATATTGTAGTTTTTTATTAACAAGTTGTCTTCGTTTTTCTTCCGTCATATATCTTTGAGATTCTTTTTCTAACTTTATGATATCTTTTTCTAATTGATCTATTTCTGCCAAATATTCCTTCATAATTTTAGATGTATAATTTATAATCTGACCGCTTAAATATGCTTTCATTGCTTCCCATAATACAATTTTATCCTCAACTGAATGTAAATTTGTATTAAAAAAATTGAATCTGTTTTTTCATAAAATCACAAAAATCTTGACGTTTAAATAAAATTGAATTAAATCTCCATCTATAGATCGATTCCTCCTTATCCATCATTATCATTGTCATTATCAAGGGGGAATGATCTGACAGTATTCATGCTTTATATTCCACACTTTACACTCTCTGGAATATTTTTTGATAATAAAAAAAACAATCCTTGAGTAAGTTTTACGTCTATTTGAATAAAATGAATAACCTCTTTCTCTTGGATTAATTTTTCTCCATATATCAATCAGGTTTAAATCTTTCATTAATGATAAAGATAGTTTTATTACTTTTGATTTTGTAGCAACTTTAGTTGACCTATCCAAAACTGGATCTAAACAAAAATTAAAATCTCCACCTATTAATATTTTATCATGTGCATCAGCCAAGTTCAAAAAAACTTCTTGTATGAATTTTACATAATTTTCATTTGGTGCATGAATGTTCATAAAAGTCCATAATTCTGAAAAAATTTGACAATGTATAATCACATATCTCCCCACAGAATCAATTACTACATTTTGTATTTTAATTGGTAAAGATTTATTAACGAAAATTGCAACTCCTCTCGATTTTGAATTAAATAAAGCTCCAAGACATTTCAAACCCAATCTCTCTTTAATTTCTTATGTTCTGTTTCTGTTAAATGTGTTTCTTGTAAAAAAGCTATATCGCCTTTCATTTTCTTAATATATGTTAAAACTCTTTTTCTTTTCACAGGTCCATTAAGTCCATTAACATTAAAACTTTAAAAAATTAAGTAAATTAATCATTCACAATACCTTGGGAACTCTTTAAAATTCTCCATGTTACTATGACTCTCTCCCCAACCATCCAGGCAAAAAAGAAGAAAAATAGAGGAAAGGTAACTAATATATAAGAAAAAAATCCCAAAATACCCCCCACTAATGTTGCGAATAAAAAGAACACAACATTACCCCCCCCCCCCCATTTTACGGGTCATGGCAATCGCCATGATTGTACACGTGAAACTCGCAGCCATCGATCAGGAGCTCCTCCACCTCCCCCGCAAAAAAAAAGAAAATATATTAGTGAAGAAAAAAAATAATTAATGTCTCTACTCCCAATTAATACTCAACTATTTTTTTTCCTTATAAATGTCTGTCAAGTCCAACCTTGTTTCAGTCTTCATCATTAGTCCACTTCATACCTATAATTCTTTACTCCTCTTCGTGGACATCAGGTAATTCTTGTACAAATTTCTCTGCTTTCCGGTAGTCAACGAAAAAGCTTCTTTCTTCGTTATCAAGGAAAATGACCAATTTTGCTGGGTAGCTCAATAAAAATTTATAGCCCTTTTCCCATAAAGATTTTTTCACTGGATTAAATTCCTTCCGCCTCTTCAGAAGATCGTAACTTATGTCTGGATTAAAAAAAAATCTTTTCCCTTCTATTATCAATGGCCCATTTCTCTTTTTAGCACCTTGAGTAGCTGCCTTCAAGATCATTTCTTTATCTTGGTACCTCAAGCATTTTATCAAAATTGATCTTGGATTTTGATCTTGCTGAGGTCTTGGTCTTAAAGTTCTGTGTGCTCTTTCAATTTCAATTACTTGGCTTCCTTCTTTCATTGCCAAAATTTTCGGAATCCATTCTTGAAAGAATTTCATTGGATTTTCTCCCTCTGTACCTTCCATAAGACCAACAATTTTGATATTATTTCGTCTACTTGAGTCTTCAAGCGCATCTATTTTTTCCAACATCCGTTTTTTTATTGTTCAGGCATGATTATTGTCTTCTATCTTATCTATTCTTTCAGTATTTTCTTCCAATTTTACTTCCATTTCTTTAACTTTATTATCCATCTTCTTTTGTTTTTCCACCACATTATCGAGTGTATTCTGCATCCTTCTTATAGCTTTTAATTTATTCATGTTATATATCAGGATATCTTTTATGACTCCTTTAATCTCCATTTTCTTATCCTCTTCATCTTCCTCTGAATTTCCCAAAGAGTCTGACTCCACTTCCGATATAATTCCAGTTTCCCTTCCAGCCGTAGTTGGGATTTGTAGTTTTGTTACTTTTGCTGATATCTGTTCATGCATACTTGTTTCTTCGCGCATCCATTGTTCTTGCCGTTTCTTTTAGAGACCGCCGACATTGCTGCAACTTCCTGTCCCGCATCATCAGAAGTGCCATGCACTTCGCCGTGAGGAGATCCAACTTGAGTCCGAGGCTTCGCCGGTACGGTTAGGCCTTTTTCCCCGCCGATTTGCGCAGTCTTCGAAGTGGTAGCTTTCTTCTGTTTCGGTTTAGGAGCCATATCAAAAGATAATTCTGAGTTATTTATAAATAGTTTCTAGTAGATACTTGTTAACTCTTCTTCATTTAAACCTTATTTCATTACATTTTACGAGGGAGCTGGATTCCCAACGTCTTGATCCTACGTCATCACGCGACGTCCCCAGATCTTATGGAATTTTTGAAGAGGTTACGAGGAAAGTTGACGAGGGTAAAGCAGTGGATGTTGTCTATATGGAGTTCACTAAGGCCTTTGACAAGGTTCTACACGGATGGTTAGTTAGGAAGGTTCAATCGTTAGGTATTAATATTGAAGTAGTAAAATGGATTCAACAGTGGCTGGATGGGAGATGCCAGAAAGTAGTGGTGGATAACTGTTTGTCAGGTTGGAGGCCAGTGACTAGTGGTGTGCCGCAGGGATCTGTACTGGGTCCAGTGTTGTTTGTCATACACATTAATGATCTGGATGATGGGGTGGTAAATTGGATTAGTAAGTATGCTGATGATACTAAGATAGGTGGCGTTGTGGATAATGACGCAGGTTTTCAAGGCTTACAGAGAGATTTGGGCCAGTTAGAAGAGTAGACTGAAAGATGGCAGATGGTGTTTAATACTGATAAGTGTGAGGTGCTACATTTTGGTAGGACTATTCAAAATAGGACAATCATGTTGAATGGTAGGGCATTGAGGAATGCAGAAGAACAGGGTGATTTAGGAATAATGGTGCATAGTTCCCTGAAGGTGGAATCTCGTGGATCGGGTGGTGAAGAAAGCTTCTGGTATGCTGGCTTTTATAAATAAGAGCATTGAGTATACGACTTGGGGTGTAATGTTAAAATTGTACAAGGCACTGCTGAGGCCAAATTTGGAGTATTGTGTACAGTTCTGGTCACCGAACTATAGGAAAGAGGTCAACAAAATAGAGTACAGAGAAGATTTACTAGAATGTTACCTGGGTTTCAGCACCTAAGTTACAGAGAAAGGTTGAACAAGTTAGATCTTTATTCTTTGGAGTGTAGAAGGTTGAATGAGGACTTGATAGGGGTATTTCAAATTATGAGGGGGATAGACAGAGTTGACGTGGATAGGCGTGTTTCCATTGAGAGTAGTGGAGATTCAAACAAGAGGACATGAGTTGAGAGTTAGTGGATAAAAGTTTAGGGGTAACACGAGGGGGAACTTCTTTACTCGGAGAGTAGTAGCTGTTTGGAACAAGGTTGCAGTAGAAGTGGTAGAGGCAGGTTCAATATTGTCATTTAAAAAAAAATTAGATAGGAACATGGACAGGAAAGGAATGGGGGGTTATGGGTTGAGAGCAGATCGGTGGGACTACGTGAGTGTAAGCATTCGACACGGACTAGAAGGGCTGAGATGGCCTGTCTCCGTGCTGTAATTGTTATATAGTTATATGTGAGGTGGTGGACATTCAGATGAAGTAGAACTTGTACATTGAATGGCAAGGCACTGACAAGTCAGTTCACTGAAAGGCAGGATGGTGAAAAAAAGCGTTCAGCATGCTTGCCTTCATCAGTTATGGTGTAGAGTTTAGGAGCGGGGGATTATTTGCAGTTATGTAATTTGTTGTTGAGACCACTTTTGGAATATTATCTACAATTTTGCTTACCCTGTTATAGGAAGGACGCTGTCAAGTTGGAGAGGGTGCAGAAGAAATTTACGAGGATGTTTTTTGACTAGAGGGCCTGGGTTAAAGTGAGGCTGGCCATGCTGGACCTTTATTCCTTGGAGAATGGGAGGTGACCTCAGAAGTTTAAAATCATAAGGGGTATTGATAAGGTGGATTGTCATTATTGGAGAGTTGGAGAGCACAAAATGAGAGGTCACAGTTGGAGGAGAGGAGGGGAAAAATTGAGAAGAGACCTTGGGGATAACCTCTGTACACGGAGGACAGTGAGTACCCGGAAGAAGCTACCAGAGGAAGTGGTTGAAGTGGGTTCAACTCCAACATTTAACCGGCATTTGGACAGGTACATGGAAGGGAGAGGCTTGGAGGGTTATGGGCCAAACTAGACAACTGGGACTATCAGGGAGGATGCTGTGGTTGGTATGGACCAGTTGAGCCGAAGGGCCTGTTTAGATCGCATTACTCTAGGATTCCATAATTCTACAGTGACACAAGTTGCATCCCTGTGCAAATAGTTTTACTTGTACACATCGTTCTGCTATCAGTCACTGGCGTCTTTTCAGGGCTCCTGGCATCCAAGGCTTTACTCATACACATTGTGGATCATGCTAACTATCTGCCCTGTTCTGCTATCAGTTATCTGTGCTTTCTCTGGGCTCCTGGAGTCCAAGGTTCACTGCTCTTCATGAAGCGTAAATTCCTGCCATAGGTGATGCTGGTGCCGTTTTCCTTTAATAGATATGGGCCTGCGATGGCTTCGCTGTCTTGTCACAATTGCTTACTACTGAATATCTGAGTCGAATTAGCCTTGCCTTTGGGACTAGTTATGCCTTAGTTGCAGCCTTTCATAAAGTGGCTTGACCAATGGATGGCAGGGTGGGTGGGCCACTGCTAATTTAACTTTGAATACAATTCTCTGGTTAAAATAGAAGCAAAAAGCCAAGGTCCTTGAGTATACTTCTCTTTGTTTCTCCTATTGTAGGTTTACATAGACCTGGTTGAAATGCCATGAAAATCAAATGTTTTCAGTAGCTATGCTAACACGTTACCTTCCCTGCACTGCCATATATTCAGTTACTAATCAATGGTCAATAATACATCATCTTCCATAGTATCAGTAACCTGTAAACTCAACCTGAATGGTGAGCGAGCTGGGACCTTCCTCTTTAGAGCAAAGGTGGGGGTGGGAGGTGGGGAGAGGTGATTTGATAGAGGCGTATAGGCTGGTAAGAGGCATAGGTAGAATGGAGAGCCAACAACATTTTCCCAGGGTAGAAATGACTAATATGAGGGGGCGTAATGTTATGGTGATTAGAGAAAAGTATAGGGGTTTTTCAGAAGTAGTATTTTTTTTAAAAAAAAGAAAATGGTGGCTGTATGGAATGCACAGCCTGGGTAGTGATAAGGGTAGATGCATCAGTGAGATTTAAGAGGCTTTTAGATAGACACATGGATGAAAGAAAAATGGACAGCTGTTTGAGAGAGTAGGGATCAATTGATCTTGGAGCAGATTAAAAGTTCGGTGCAACATCATGGGCCAAAATGTCTGCATTGTGCTATATTGCTCTATGTCTCAGTTCAGTTTAAGCCCCGGGAGGAGTGATGAGACCTGTGAAGCGAGGTGGAATAAACCCTTTGGAATCATATACCTTTAAGGCCCAGAAAAAAACTATGCGATTTTCAGTTTAATGACAGAGATGGTATCCTATAGGTAGATTTCTTTTTCTGCTGGGATGGAATGCTTCAGGTTAATTAAACTTTCAACAGTGTGTAGAGCCTTCCCTATTCCTTACCTTATCACCATTTTGAGGTCAATATTACAAAGCATTAGTGAAACTCATTACAGTTTAAACTTCCCATTCTTCTCAAGCATCATGTAAATGTAAAGTTTTCTTTGAATTAATCCATTTGTTTTCTCTATTTCAGGTGAAAGATGAGTACACGTCGGCGATTCAATGAGAAAGTAGTGCTGGGTGTTTTGCTTACTCTGGGATTGTTCTTCGTGTTCTGGGATAATGACCAACGTCGAGAGACTGATGATGTTGCAGAAACTGTTCATCGCAAAGATTTACCCAAGGTTGTTACTGCTGATGCAACTGAATCAGTGCTCAAGCCAAAGTGCCACGCGAACAGGACATTGTTGCACCTGTCCTCATTTCATCAAGAGAAAGAGCACATAAAAAACTTCTTGATGTATAAACACTGTCGAGAATTTAACATGATTCAAAATGTCCCAGACAAATGTGGTGGTCGAGAAGGATCTCAGAATGTCTTCCTGCTCCTGGTGATCAAATCTCACCCTTTCAACCAGGATCGGCGGGAAATGGTAAGGAAGACCTGGGGCAGAGAACGCGAATTCAATGGGGTCCTAATTAAGAGAGTCTTTATCTCTGGTGTCTCTCCTGACCAAAAGGAAAGGAGGAAATTGAATCAGCTTTTAGCCATGGAAAACAGAGAACACAGAGATGTCCTACAATGGGATTTCTTGGATACCTTTTTCAACCTCACCCTCAAACAATACAAGTTGCTGCAGTGGGTCAGTGAATTTTGCCCCAGTGCTAAATTCATCTTCAATGGAGATGATGATGTCTTTGCCAACACCGATAACATGGTTGATTACTTGC
The DNA here is from genome assembly GCF_048418815.1 of Hemitrygon akajei. Lineage (NCBI taxonomy): Eukaryota > Metazoa > Chordata > Chondrichthyes > Myliobatiformes > Dasyatidae > Hemitrygon > Hemitrygon akajei. The sequence goes on from NW_027332015.1 coordinate 315,035, forward strand.
TAGGCATGAAGGTTCACCAACACCTGTTTGTGGGCCATCTCGTTTATGGGTTTGGGCCCAATCGCCAGAAGTCGAGCAAGTATTATGTGCCAGAAATAGTGACCACCATCAAGTCGTACCCACCATACGTTAGTGGAGCGGGCATACTTATGTCTGTGTATACAGCTCACATCATTTACCAGATAGCCCAAGACCTTGAACTATACCCCATTGATGATGTCTTTTGGGGGATGTGTCTGGCCAAGACTGGACTAGCCCCACGCTCCCATAGCGGATTCAGGACAGCTGGAGTCAGGGTTCCTTCAACCCAGGATGACTCTTTCAATCCTTGCTATTACCGTGAGTTGCTGCTAGTGCACCGTTTTCGGCCTTTCGAACTGCTATTGATGTGGGATGCGGTGCATGATGCCAATCTGAAATGTGCTCATGCTGCCCAGAAGTCTGCATCCACGAAAAGGACGGCATGAGTCATGAGAGAATGTGACAACTGTTGGAATGTAATGCAGTTTGTAAGCATGTGTTAATCAGTTGTTTATGCAATGTAAGAAGGTTAATTCCGAAATTATATTGGAGTATACATTAATTCATAGAGTTGGTGCCTTTCTACATTCTACAAATGTTTGTAAAGCTGTCAGGTGTCATCACTCAGCCTAATTCTTACTGCACCCATAATGACATTACAATATTGACAGGAGCACCACAATTTAAGTCAATTGTAAAGTTATTCCAAGTGAGCAGTCCTTGATGCATTGCGTACAGATAGGTACAGCATCTTCACTTGGGGCATTTGTATAATAAGCCACCAATAAAATTTTTACTAACAGTTATATCTGTGTATTTTCTTCTTGCCGTTTCTTACATGTCCCTTGCAAAATGTGAAAGAGACAAATGCATTTCTTGGACTGGAACTGTGAGAACAACAAAGAATCTGGATCTAAAATTGTCTCAGGGTTGGAGGAATAGAGAAACTTATGGTCATCACTTCTGTACTCAAATGTCAGTCTGCGTTGTGTCTCTGTAACTACATATCAAATAGAAGCACACACGCAGGAGATGGCTTTAACTGGTGTATTCACATTGCAGAGAGGGAAAGAGATCAATGAACATGTGGGGACAACAGATCAATATGCATACATAGGCAGCAGTCCATATGTAGTGCGAAGGGGAGTGGCATTAGATTTGGCAGGTGTCTTGTCTAAGACAATGTACTCGGTTGCCAGTGTCATGTTGCTGTCATTGACATGGCCATCACTGAGAGGTAAGTCCGGTGGCTTTGACTAGTGGCCAACCTGGACATCGGAGATCTGGAGAGGAGGGAACTTCAATAAGGCTCATTGTCCGAGGGGCAGCTCACGGCAGTGCAATAGAGCAATCGGTGACCAATCAACTAGTGGCCAATCGGCATTTGGGATTGATTAGTAAGAGCAAATTAAAGGAAGGTTGGACAAACCCAGTGGCCGTCGTCTGAGTAGAAACATAGAAAACCTACAGCACAATATGGGCCCCTCGGCCCACAGAGCCGTGCCGAACATGTCCCTACCTTAGACCTACCTAGGCTTTACCCATAGCCCTCTTTTTCTAAGCTCCATGTAACTATCCAGGAGTCTCTTAACAGACCGTATCGTTTCCGACTCCACCACCGCCGCCGGCAGCCTATTCCACGCACTCACCTCTCTCTGTGAAAAAAAAAACCTTACCCCTGACATCTCCTCTGCACTTACTTCCAAGCACCTTAAACTATGCCCTGTCGTGCTCGCCATTTCAGCCCTGGGGAAAGCCTCTGACTGTCCACATGCTCAATGCCTCTCATTATCTTGTACACCTCTATCAGGCGACCTCTCATCCCCCATCGCTCCAAGGAGAAGAAGGCCGAGGTCACTCAACCTATTCTCATAAGGCATGCTCCCCAATTCAGACAACATCCTTGTAAATCTCCTCTGCACACTTTCTATGGTTTGCATATCCTTCCTGTAGTGAGGCAACTATAACTGAGCACAGTACTCCAAGTGGGATCCGACCAGGGTCCTATATAGCTGCAACATTGCCTCTCAGCTCTTAAACTCAATCCCACAATTGGTGAAGGCCAATGCACTATATGCCATCTTAACCACAGAGTCAACCTGTGTAGCAGCTTTGTGTGTTCTAGGGACTCGGACCCCAAGATCCCTCTGATCCTCCGCACTGTGAAAAGTTTTGCCTTTAATGCCATATTCTGCCATTATAGTGTAGGGACTGCGGTCTGCAGTCAGTTACTCAGCATCACTCAGCATAATGTTGCACGAACATTATTAGCAAAACACTCCGACACAAGACGGGTTTCATTTTGTTACAGACAGAAATGCCAGTTTGGTACTACAAGTAAACTGCATTTCCACATTGGTGGAGAAGTGTGCTGACACCCCTCGCTATCTGTAAAAACTGTGACGACATGCTAAGGTGTATTCAATATGGACTGTGCCTTTAAAAAGAGAGAGAGTTGGTGTACACCGATTCAGAGAGAGAGAGCACCGAGCAGCTCGTGAGTCGCCATGGTTACGGAAGGGCGGGGCTATATAATGGACAGCTGGCGTTCAGCATGTTTTGGATATATACACGGTCAGCTGGCTTTTCACACAGACACAGAGACACACAGAAGGCACGGACAGAAATACAGAAGAAATAGACACTGGATGAGCTTTCAGTGCCCACGAAAGGGTGGATTTTGATCGCAGTGTGGAAAAGGGGAGACCGGTGGAATGTTATCGGTGTGTTTAACCTTTGATAGCTTTACTGCGTGAAGGCGGTACTCTTTTGTGTGATCACAAAACTTTAACACGACTTCGGAAGGCAACGGAAAGATCGACGACATCAGCTTACTTGGAAAACAAATCACCTCTCTCTCTCACTCTCTCTCCTCAATTCTACTCAACTTAATATCACGAACTGAACTGACGTCATTCCTATACCATCGTAAGACTGTATCATTGACCACCTAAGCTGAAGAAGTTTGGGGTTTTATATTTACACACTTACATTTGCATAAACTCTGCTAACCTGTTTGATTTATCCGGTTTTATATTACGAGATTACGTAGATACTACTGAACAGTGTTTTATTTGTAACAATACCAGACTCCAGGTGTGTTCCATTTATGCTGGTTCTTTTAACCCGTTACGGGGTACGTAACAAAACCGTTCCAACCCCTACATCACACCGCATTTCTGTAAACCCCTTCGACCCTACAGCACTCGGCATCTCTACAAAACCTCCATCATCCGCCCTGGTGCATACAGACGACAGCCGGCCCGAGAAAGATACCGTCGTGTCAAATTGCATGGCTCATTAAACATTGTTGGCCAAAAGAAACTACAGACTGATCAAGGACAGGGAAGCAAACAAACCAGTTCTCTCTGTTCTCCCCTATTTTGTGGGCTATGAACTGATTCTGGCACTGGAATAATTTAATCAGAGGAACTGAATGTGGACACAGGAAGCTTCAGGTAATGATCTGCTAAACCTGAGTCCATTCTCAAACAAATCGCCAATTGTTATGTGAAGGGCGTGGATTCTGAACTGATTCTTGACTCTGGGACAATCTAATCAGAGCAATAAACCTGAGACCATGCTCAGAAGAGTAGCTACTTGTTAAGACAAGTGATTTGAATCCATTTTCCAGCTGGTCCAGATTCCGTTTCATGCTCCGGTACCCATCATCACTGTCGACTACACCCGCAATGTTGCTGTCAGCGACAGTGTGTAAATCTACGTGGTTTTAGTAGAAGTAATAAAAGAAACTTGTTGCTAAATACAGATTCTCTGTATCTCATTGATCGTTGTTACAAGGGATGATTCTTGTCACAGTGGCGTCCATCATTAACATTGCCCACTAACAGGACGTGCCCTCTACACAGTGTTACCATCGGGAAGGAGATACAGAAGCCTGAAAGCTCAGGCTCAGCGATTCAGGATCAGTGTTTCCCCGCTGCCACCTGTTTCTCAGTTTTGTTTTCTCTATATTTATTTATCCTGTATTTCATTGTACTGCTACCGTAAAGTTAACAATTTCACGTCGTATGTCTGTGATATTAAATCTGGTTCTGATTCTGATTCGGATGAAGGGGGATGTGTTAAATTGAAGAAATTAGTTGAAACTCTACCAGAACCTCCTGAGACGATGGGCTGTACCTTGCTGCAATATTCTATGTTCTATGCTCTATGTAGTGTGCTTTATCTTAGTATGTAGGTCTGGTCAGTTAGTTATTTAAAGCTGCGACACCTTCCTTTTCCGGTCAACCCTGAATGCGTTGGATAATAAAGTGCAGGATAATTTAACAACAATAATCCATAAATGTCAGTCCCGGCCGCTGGATGATATCAATAGTTTGGCTCGGAAGGGACTCGTCAAGTATTACGAAATGAGGAATTGTCCTCGGTGTTCAGGCTACGCTGCTCATGGGGTATGAAGGGAAGTATCTGGACAAACAGGAACATTAGCGATAGTCAGTATGGGCCAGTGCGTAGTAGGTCATGTCTAACCAATCTCACAGAGCTTTACGAGGTAGTTACCAGGAGTGGTGTTGAAGGCAAGGCAGTGGATGCCGTCGACTGGGACTTCAGCAAGGAATTTGGAATGTTCCGTATGGGAGGATGCTCGAGAACTTTCAGTCTTTTGGCTTTCACGATGTGATGAATTGGATTAGTCATTGGCTATGCTGGTGAAACTAGAGTGTGGTAATGGATGGTTGTCTCTCTGACTGGGGACCTGTGATGAGTGGAGTGCCCCAGGGATCGATGCTGTGCCCGTTGTTATTTGTAATCTATATCAACGAACTGGATAATAATGACATTAACTGGATCAGCAAATTAGCCGATGACAACAACATTACGGGTGTAGTTGACAGCGAGGAAGACGACCGAAGCATAAAGCGAGATCTGGACCAGCTGGCAAAATGGCTGAAAATTGTCAGATCTCATTTAGCGCAGACAAGTGTTAGATGTTGCCCTTTGGGCGGACCAGCCAGGGTTGGTCTGACACAATGAGAAATAGGGCACTGAGGAGTACGATAGAACAAACGAATCTGGGAATGCAGGTCCATAATTCAATGAAAGTTGCGGCACAGTTACACAGGGTCGTAAAAAAAAACTTTTCGCACATTGGCCTTACTAAACCAATGCACGGAGTACAGGAGTTGGGATGTTACGTTGCTATGGTTTAAGGCTTTATTGGGGCCCAGGTTGGAATATTGTGAGCTGTTGGGCTCAACCACCTGCAGGAAAGATGCAAATAAGATTGAAAGAATGCAGAAATAAATTAACACGGCCATTTCCGGGACTGAATGTTTTGAATTGAAATGAAACATTACATATGTTAGCATTTTATTTCCGAGCGGTTAGAAGACTGAGGGAGATTTGATAGAGGTATACAACATTATGAGGCGTATAGAGAGTGTAAATGCAAGCGGGCTTTCTCCACTGATGTTGGGCAAGAATGCATCTGGAGATCACGGGTGAAGGGTGAAATGTGAAATGTTTAAGGGAAACATGAGGGGAAACTCTTCACCCAGAGGGTGATCAGAGTGTAGATAGTGCTGACAACACAAATGGTAATTGAGATTCTGATGTCAAAGTTTAAGAGATGATTGGGGAAGTACACGGATGAGAGGGATATGGATGGCCACGGTCCGGGTGAGGTCGATGGCAGTAGGCAGTTTAACTAATTCCTCACTGACCTGACGGGCTGGAGACCCTGTTTCTGTACGGTGGCTGTCTGACTGTATGTCTGGGTTAGAACTTTAGTATCTCACAGCACCGACCAATCTAGAAAATCGTTGTTACTGTCCGATCCCTCTGTCCCTGCACACAGTGAAGCATGGAGACTGAGTATAATGGATGGTTATAGCATGAGAAGCTGAAAGCGCAGATGTGAAATGATGAAGGGAGTATCAAACTACAGGTAAAGCGGTAGAAACAGTACTTCCGTGCTGGAGGTGGCTGTGACAGTGGTCCCAGTACAGTGAACAAATCTGTTGCTTTAGCGGTAGTAATAAGGATCATTCGCCCCTATACTATACAACATAGGGACATGTAATCCGAATCCTATCTCTGGTCAGGAAAGTCAGAAATCCTGGAAAGTCGTTGGAGGTTTGGAGACGTCATGTTTTAATTGTGTGGAATATTAACTCCTGGACGATACGTTACTTTCTGCGTCTCTTTGTCTTGGAGTCGAAAGGCTTTACTAAATGTTGTATGATTCAAATTACAGATGCTTGTTAGCCATTGAACAAATAAGGACATGTCATTTTCTGCGATATTTTGAAAATATGAATGCATTGCAGTTTTAAAAATATAGTACGAGGTTTGGACATAAGTGACTTCAATTGAAAGAGGAAGAGAAAGATTACGGCCATGAATGGCTTTATGTGAGTTATGTGTTTCTTTTCTTTGTGTTGGGGGGCTGACTAAATTAATCATTTTTTTCTCCATGCACTTGACAAAAAATTGTGTCACCTAACGAGAAGTGATTTCCAGGAACTGATGCGAAATTCGGAGGATGCATATCTTTCCGAAATTCTATGAAGTGCTGGTGTATGTGAGCCTCAGCTCTCCACATCTTACTGTCCTAAGTTCTTTAGAATACGTGCTGAGGCCTTTTGCTTTGGAAGTTGTTTGTTCTGTATTCTCCAATTGCCTGCGATAGTTTTGAAGGAAGACACGCTTGAGCGCGGGTGTTCGCTTTGCTCTCGCTGCGTTTTTAGTTTGTGACGTTTTGTATATTTCATTTATTATTAATTTCAGAGGCAGACACGGATTTCACACCGGCCATGTGGATTCAGGGTTAAATGGATCGAAGTTTGAGCGTATCTACAGCCGATACGATTAAACCACGATTCAGAGGTATTGTGATAAATTGGTGCGTACACGAATTGGGAATATGGAATTGTCATTTCGGAAGGCTGGTTATTTTAATGAGCAACAGAAACTGTTCTGAACACTTCTAAATGCTGTTTTTAAGTTGTAGATTTCCATCGGAAAGGATTGTTTTGAGGTCATTGCAGCATGTGTCCTGCAATATGTAATAAACAGGTCAGTTTAGATAACGTGTCCGTATAGTTAATAGCTCAGCGATTTGCTTACGTCATCTGCCCTAATTCCATAAATTATCCCGCTGCTGCTGTGTGCTCAGATTAAATTGTTTGTTTTTTGTTTTTTTCCCCTCAGCCCTATTTCTCGGAACATGGTAACTGCAGAGTCCAAAAGTTTTAAATTGTCCCGAAATTTCCACCCACCAAGCGGGACGCGGATTTCCGCTGTCTTCCAGCCAGTATTTACTCTATCTTGTTTTATTTTTACTTTTACAAATAATTCAGTTTGGCTCATATAGGACAACATACCTCTCAATGAGCCATGTTGTCTCTCCGTAACCAAATAGTCATAAATTCCCTCTTCAATTATTCTCTACAATAGTTTACCCACTATTGATGAAAGAATCACTGGTCTATACTTCCAACGAGTATCCTTATTATCTTGCTTCAACAAATGAATAATATTTTACCAACTTCTAATCTTTTAGTTCTGCTTCCGTGGCCAGGGAAGACACAAATATCCTGTCCAGAAGCTTAGCAATACCTTCGCTTCCCTTCCCAAATCACCTGGACTACACCCTTCCAGCACCGGAGAATCATCAATCACAGTATTTTCCGAGTTTCCAGCGCATCCTCTTTCTTAGCGTCGGCATGTTCTAGCATAACTGCCTTTTTACGCTGTGTTCACTTTCATCGATGTATTCAGTAAGAAGATTCACTACCTCCTTGGATTCCAGACACAGGTTTTCCACTTTTACCTCCGATCTGCCCACACTCTCTCCAGTCTCCTCCTGTTCTTCACAGTGCAACACGTCAAGGACTTCTCAAGTCCCCTTCTAACTCTTCTAAGTCCGTTATTAAATTCTCTCCTGTCTGCATTGTGACCCTCCATATCCCTACCTGATCCTTTCTCCCTAAACCTTAAGTACCTTTCTTTCTTCCGCTTGACTTGTTCCAACTTTATTGTCACCCAGGGTTACCTTATACTATCATCCTTGCCCTGCGACAATGAGACAAACCCTTACTGAACCCCAAGACAGTGTTCTCCAAACAATCTCCACATATCTGTTCCGCATTTCCCAGAGTACATCATTTCCCAATGAACGTTCCCAAATTCCTGACAGGTAGCACCATAATTCGCAGACTGCCAATTAAACACTTTCCATGCTCCCTGGCCCTATCCATGTGCAAGGTAAGTCGAGGGCAGATCTGGCCTATTGCTGTGAAATACTCACCCACCAAGCGATCTGTCACCTGATACATTTCCTTTTCTAATATATGATCCGGTATGGACTGTTCGCTAGTCTGCCCGTCTTCATACAGTGACATGAATCCTTCCTGGACACAACCGAGAAATTATGCCATACCTAGACCTTTTACCCGGGGGAGGTGCCAAAGAATATTGTGGAAGTTTCAGTTACGCTTGCCGATAACATGGCCGATGTCCACTATCCGCTTCCCGATCTGTTCTTTACCGTTCCCATTGAACTTACTTGGTTGATCTGGTGGGCGACTGTAGACAATACTTCGAATGGGGTGTTCATGTTTCTGTGTTAACAAACGAAAGCTCCACGTTGTCCTCCCTTTCTGCAGCTGCAATACTATCCCTGCTTTCTCAGCGCACTCCCTGTACACTCTGTTACCCGACCCTGTCCATTTTGAAACATCTAAAACCCGGAAAGCCCTGAAGCCACCCTTGCCCATTGTGACAGTCGAGTGTCTGTGAAAGTTTGGAACATACTTCAACCAATGTAACAATCACGCCAGCAGCATTGAGCGTTTGTATTGCTACCGACCTGAACTGTATGAAGTCAGCAACCTTCTGCCAATTGTGAAATTTCAGGATGACTAGGCATATGATTGATTGAATTTATGACATATTTGACAAACCTGGTCATTGTAAAACGGCTTTATTTGAAAACTCCGCTGAATTCTCATTAGAAGCAGGCGTTATCTACACAGATGGCCATTTAATGTAAACACATACTTCATTCCATTCCTCAGCTCTTCTCTGAATTTCCTCTGTGTCAGTGTATAGATACAAGTATTGGTGCACATGCTGAGAATTTGCAACATGAACCTAAATTGCTGTAGGATGTATACCGGGGAACTCAAATATCTGTCCTCGTAAAAATAGTTTTCCAATTGCCATTTCAGGGTATGGGCTACATGGGGCATCCAAAATAATATGAAATTAGCTGATATAGAAAACAACAAAATCATCGATTTTCTGCGTTTTTCCACCTCGGCATCTTTCTGATTGTCGCTGCTGTGCCGAAGCCTTCGGCGGACTCTATTTGCCACAACGATATGTCTTACGGTTAACCCGTTAAACACCAGGATTAATCCGATTGGTAGCAACGGTGTTAAAATACTGTCCAGTAATTGGTATCCTCTCCACACGGGTGAAATAGCGTATTCATATGTGAAGGTGCACCGCCACGGCATGTTGTCAATGATGACGTAAGGTTCAATGGCAAAGTAAAACGGGACAGATTTCCCACAGATCACGATAACCACGGTCACGATAACCACCATTGCTGTTCTCTCGGTGCAGTATCGCTCCCGCATATTCGGGAACATATTGCGATGTAGCGATCGAAGGTAAAACTGACCGTCAACCAAACAGAACAGTCCTGCGTCGCAGCCACAAATACAAGTGTCAAAGCGCACACAGGAGTGATGAGCAGGGATCTGGAATAAATGTAGATATTGTTGGTCTGGTCCACTAAAGCAACAACGATAACCACCATCAGATCCGCTGTTGCCATTCCAACCAGGTAACGGGTGATGCATTTGGAGAGTCCGCATTTTCCCAGAGATAGGATCACAATCGCCGTTAAATTAACTGCAAGAAATTTGGAAACAAAATAGAAATACGGTCAGCTCCCTGAATGCCCCCATTCTACCGATGCTACTCAGGGTATGGTCTGTTTGGAAGTGGAAAGTGGGAATCCAGTGTGTGCGGTCTCTGTCGCTGCACTCCGGCTGGAGGACAATGACGGATGTGAGTGACAGTGGATTGGCGACATTCCGACAGCTTAGAGTGAGACATCCGAGTTCCTCGACTCACGTACCGGTGAATGGAAGATCGTAAACAACACCATTTCCATCATTAGGGGTGAAACAGTTGAAGGGATTGTTTGTAGCGGTGACAAATGGAATCAAGGAGATATACAGCACGAGTTCTCATTTACTGACTTACAGAAGAACAGACCTACGTGTCGGAAATAGACTGGACCGTCATTTAAATAAGCTGCCACGTTGTTACAAGGTCGAAGTGGCTGCACTGATAGAGAGTCGAGCCTGGAAGAGCCGAGACCAGCGTCACTTCAGAACGCCTTGCGTGGTGAAATTATGAAACAATGTCAATATCGGCACGCGCAATAATTGACAAAATAAATATCACTTCAATCAAAGTGCGAAAATGAAAATAAAACAATGAGAAGCGTGAATACCCCATCCGGGACCACATTTCAGCCGATAACAGATTCTTTGCATCTGTGCTTAGTAACAGTGCGGATACCGCAGCAGAGTAACGACGGCACCATACATAAAGTGACCAGCTCCGGCATCTTACCGGGGACACCAACCGCTACAAGTGTGGGATAGAAAATGGCCGCGATGTAGTAAATCGTCGAATATCCCATATTCCCTCAGAAGCAGCGTTCAGTTGTACGGAGCGTTTCAGCTGCTCAGATGGACTGGTGATCGGTTTAGCAGACTTTTATTGAGGAGAGAGCAATTCCACCGAGGCAATTAGAGTGGCGATCACGTCAGGGACATTAGTGACAACCAACTGCACAAACACTTACGTTAAACTATTTTTACTCACTGTCCCCGTGTCATTAATTTAACTCCTCAAGGGATATTGCAATCTATTTACTTTACAATAAAATATGATGTGAATTTTCCATGTTATTTTCCATGATACCTGGCTTCAGGTATTTAAATAGGATATACATATATATATATATATATATATATATATATATATATTTAATATCTGTGTTGCTTTTAAGTTGGCATTCATCTTGAAGTCGATTTATTTTGTAACATTTGACGGAGCACATTCGCTTCTGAAATTGAGGGAAGGAGTTTGTTCTGGTGGATGAAATGAAGAACACTTCTTTATTAAAGGGGAACATTCGTTCATTCTTTTCTTTCGTTCATTCCAGTCATTCCGGGTGGTGTGAGTGATGGATTGACAATGACAGCTGACATGCGTTATAATAAAATACACTGCACCTATATTCCTCTAAACAATTTGAAAGATTCACAGCGATATTCCAGAGACCTGTGATCAAAAACGGAGCGTGTCCTCGGGAAATTAGCGAGGGCTGTGGGCAGTTTGAAGAACGATGTTTTCCAGCGCACACATGGGCCGTTTTGAAGGAACCTGACCTCTTCCAGTGAACGACTTGACCACCTCATACCTGTGACCTGCGATGCAGTCTGTTTAATTTTAATGATGTTCTCATACCAGCCACAATTCTACCAATATTTCGCCATCCATTCTATGTTTGAACAGAAGTAACAAAGCAGGTTTTCAGGATATTATTTGCCACGAAGTTGTCTGTTTTTCTCCTGATTTGCTTTCAGGTATATTGTCTTTCATACAAACATAGAAGCATAGAAAACCCACAGCACAGCATAGGCCCTTCGGCCCATAAAGTTGTGTCGAACATGGCCCTACCTTAGAAATTAGTAGGGTTAACCAAAGCCCTCTATTTTTCTAAGCTCCACGTACCTATCGAAAAGTCTCTTTAAAGACCCTATCATATACACCTCCACCACCGTTGCTGGCAGCCCCATCCACGCACTCGCCACTCTGTGTACAAAACTTACCCCTGACATCTCATCTGTACCTACTCCCCAGCACCTTAATCCTGTGTCCTCTTGGGGGAACTACTTCCGCTCTGGGGAAAAGCCTTTGACTATCCACGTGATCAATGCCTCTCATCATCCTGTACACCTCTATCAGGTTACCTCTCATTCTCCGTTGCTCCAAGGAGAAAAGACCGAGTTCACTCAACTGCTTTTTTAAGGCAATCGCCACTATGAGTCTGTGCAGATTTACTGTCAGGTATATTGCCTATCGAGCGTCACTGTAAGTATGTGCAGAACAGCGGATGTGTTCAAGCTCACCTGTCAATCACACTTCCTTCTGCTCCTGCAGCGCACCACTCCGTGCCGATTGTGGTTCTCGTACCGATGAGCGGGCCTCGGCTTATTGGAGAAAGTCTCATCACTCTGATTCCATTGTGGAACTCGTACTAATGTGTGGCCCTCGGTTGACTCGAGAAAGTATAATCTCTGGCTTCAGATTCATCCTTCCAAAGTGAATCACTCCGTAACGTTCCGGGTTGAACTCCATCTGTAACTTCTCAGCGCTGCTCTGCGTCCTGTCACTGTCCTCTTGTAATCTGTGACACACTTCTATACTATCCATAATTCCACCAAACTCCACATCATTGTAAATACAATAGATCACCCTTCCACTTCCTCATCCAAATCATTCATTAAAACACAAAAGCCGTTGGTCTCAAACTGATCAGTGCAGGACAACACTGGTCACATGCTATAGGCGTCAGTCCTGAATCCACCAGCCAATTCTCCCTGGTTACCAAGCCTTCTGACGCTATGAACGGGCTTACCATGGTTAGCCGTATCAAATGCCTTATTAAAATCTATTTGTACCAGATCAACTTTTCTACCTTTACCAATGTGTTTTGTCACATCCTCACAGAATTGAACCTGGCAGTGAGCTATGACCTGCCTCTCCCAAAGCCATTCTGACTCTCCCAAATCAAGGTCTCCCAAACCTCGTAAATTCGGCTTCTAAGAATGCTCTCCAATAATTTGCCCATCACTGATGAAGGATTCACTGGGCTATAATATACAAGGGTATCCTTACTCCCTTTCCTGAGCAAAGGGATAATATTTCCATTTCCAATCCCCTGATACTGCATGTGCGGCAGTGATAACGCAAAGGTAATCGCCAAGGGCGCAGCAATCTCTTCCTCCGCTTCCCACAGTAACCTGGGGTTTCTCGCAACCTCACAACAGGACTCATCCATCCGAATGTTTTTCAAAAATTCCTGTACATCCACTTTTTTTTTCAATTCTCGTCCTGTCTTTGCACATAGGCCCGTTTAAAACTCTCCTCCCAAACGTCAGGATCTCTCTTACTGGTGAAAATTGAAGTGAAGTTCTCATTAAGGACCTGTCCCACCTCCACCAGCTCCAGCCGTATGTTTCATCTCTATCCCCGACCGGTCCTACTCTCACTCTAGTCATCCTCTTCTTCACACACATCTAGAATGTCGCGGGGTTTTCCTTAATCCTGCTGTAGGCCTTCTGTAGAGGTTTCAAGTTCTCCTCATTCCATTCTTCAGCTCGTCCCTGGCTGCCTTGTAACTCTACAGCCGTGTCCGATGCTAGCTTTCTAAACCTGGTCAGCTTCTTTCTTCCTCTTGACTAGATGATCCACATCTCTGTCAAACATGGCTCCTTCACCTATCCAAAACTCTATGCAATTGCTGTCTAAAATACCTCCTCATTTCCGTTGTACATTTTCCAGGGTGCATCAATTACCGGTTTTATCTCTGAGATTCCAGTCTATTGCATCACAGTTACATTTAGCCAATTCGCTACTCTGGAAACTTCGGGCCTGTGAGGAGATAGCAGACAGTGTGGTTAGTTCGGGGACTGACATAGGTTCGTGGGGAGAGATCGGTAACGGGATTCGTTTCGGATCTGACACGATAGTGTGTGGAGAAAGCGGGGCAGCGGGATTACTTTAAGGACTGACACAGGGCTCTGGGAAATAAGCTGGGACGTCACGGGGCAGTGGGGTTAGGTTGGGGTGACACGAACCTGGGGAGACAGCGAGATGCTGGCATTTTTTTGCTACTGGCAAAGGCCGCTGGGATTAGTGTGTGTCCCCGTTTACGAAAGGTGGGTGCTAGTACAGAATGAAGCATATTAAAATACGAATTTAACTGTATTTTTCACGTGTTCGGTTTGTGTTGTTCCATAAATAGTTAAAATGACAAATCGATCTCCCCCGGCACATCCCTCCATCCAGTAGCTCCCCCTAACGGCCCAGCCCCGCATTCCCATGCTTTCACTCCAGCCTTCCTTTGACCTCCAGGCTACGGAATCCCCGAGCACAGGAGCACCGCCAGACACACGAGTGCCGGGACTTCTGATCATCCACCTACCGAACAGGCTCTCCCCCGTGGATCACGGAGGTGAGGTAATTCTCCAAACTCCCTCACCTTCGCACAGCCTCTACGGCCTCAGGAACAATCGACCGGAACACCTCGCAAGCGAGGCCCCTCTGTACACATTCCCGGGATGCTCCCGCACCTTCTGAACCCTGAGCGCCTGGGACAGAGGCAGGAGGTCAGGGGTGTTTTCTGTCCGGATGTGGATAGGCACCTCCGCACCTCCGGTTCTCTCTCCATAGCAGCAGTCTCTCACCCTCTCGTGTCACTGACTCATCACCCCCTCTCCCCAGTCTCTCTCGCTCTCTGCACGCCATTGCTGCTCTGCTGACATCCCTGCCAGCAGCTCCTTCCAATTCACTTTGGCCAACTTCTCTCACTTACCACAGTAATTCCCCTGACTCCACTGAAACACTGCTACACCAGACTTTACTTCCTCCCTATGAAATTTCAAGTTGAACTCAATCAGAGTGGGTCTGGAATATATATGTCTCGTTCTGCTTTGTAAATGGGATGACTGGGTCTCAAAGCCATGGATTCGCCTGGTAGGAGTCGGTCGTCTAGCGGGCGTCGGGAAATAGTCTGCAGATGATATCGGTGGACTGGGGAGTCCAATGTTAAACTATGTCTATCCTGCGTGGTTTTGTGTTTTACTGATATTCTTTGTGGGATTGTTGACGTACGCATGCCTCCGCGACGTCACGGGAGGTGAGGTGGTCGTGTAGTGGGAGGGTGGGCCTTGGGACTCTTATTACGTCATCATGATCTTGTGTGTGCTTAGTGTGTGTGAGTTTTGGTAAAGTGTGTTCGCATCTTCACCCCGTGGCAACGCTATCTCGTCTGTCTGTATTCATGAGTGTTCATATATGGACAAATGACCATTAAATTTAAATTGAATTGAATTGAGGAGGGCTGTAGGCTGAAAGGAGGGGAGAAGTGAGAGTGAAAGAAAGTGTTAGTGAGAAGAGTGAGACAGGGGCAAGGGGGAAGGAGAGTACGAGAGGATGGAGGGACAAGTCTGAGGGATAGGAGGGTATACGGTGTGGTTGGAGTGGGCTGGGAGAATAGTGAGGGATAGGAATGGATAGGGAGATGATGTAGTGGAGAGCACTGTGGAGAGGGGAGGGAAGAAGTCTGTGAGGGAGCTGCACACATTCAAACGGAGGTGTTGTTGGAATTTCCATTCCCTCTGACAATATAGATACAGGTGATTAACACATAACTAATAAGATGCACAATAAAAGACCAGTAAGACGGAAAAAGGAGAAAATACCAAGAGAATCCAGAAACTATCCAACACATCAGAGGAACTTTGAACAGTTTAATTCAGTCTGGACGTTGAATGCTCATAGCGTGTTGGCGGACGTGCCGATCCGATGTTGGATGCGAACAGTTAAATCTCACTGCGGTGTTGTCTACTCACTGCGAGCACGGAGTGGTCCCGAGCTGGTCTCCAGTGCGCTCAATGTGAATTCCGCCCGTTCTCCTTGTGCCGGCAGTGTTTCCGCTCGGTGCTCCATTTCCTCACCGTCAGCGAGAAGCAACGGATATGCCGATCACTTGACCGGCGAGTATTTACACTGGAGGGCGGGATTTGTTTCCGATAGAGGTGTGGCGGTAACGGCAGCGGGAATGTGGTGAAACATACAAACAGAAGGTGGTTTGAGTTTAATGACCGGTGGGAGGTGGAAATACAAACAGAAGGTGGTTTGAGTTTAATGACCGGTGGGAGGTGGAAATACAAACAGAATGTGGTTTGAGTTTAATGACCGGTGGGAGGTGGAAGCCGCCGGCTGCAATTGCCGAAGAGCCTGTTCCGGATCTGGGTCTCGCTCGGGCTCTCAACCACTCTCGCAGCTGCCTCGTTCTCCGATGCCCGTCAGTTCTGTCGTGTCGAGATGGGAAACACAAACTGCGACCGCCTCTGGGAAGAACTTAGATAGTTTGTTTGTTAATTAGTTGAATAATTGACGTGAGCGGATATTTCGCTGCGCTGATGAACTGCTCTCTGAACTTGGACTGAGTTACCCCGTAAATAAACGTGTTTGTGCAGCAACTTAATGCCATCAGCATGTATCCGGTTTGTTGAAATATGTATTCCGAATCGTTGTAATTATTCTGATCCAATCCAGCAATGGTGTAATAAAGGAATTCGGCAACTTTTACCGACCACAGGGCGATGAAGCTCCCGGAGATGGAGAGAAGTAAGATCACAGACCTCCTCCTGCTCTCCATCTCCGGGTCACTGTGGTTCGCCGCCTTTCTCTGACCCCTCAGCCCCTTACGGACGCGACTAGCCACCAAAATGTGTCTGACTGTCAGAGCGTTAAGTAGTCGCATCAACACGAACGGGAGTAATGGCGCCAGAACGGTAGAAAGCCAGCTGTATCCCACCCACCCAGGATCTGTATAGTAGATCGATTTGCGAATGCAGCCCCAGGGTATATTGTCAATCACTTTCATTGGTCGATACATAATGAAGTATGGCACATTTTTTAAAAAGAAAATAACGCAGGTTGTTGTCAAAACTACAGCTGCAGTTTTTCCGGCGCAATATTTTGCTTTCAGCTTTTGGCAACAAATGGCGACAAACCGATCAAAATTAAAGGTGACAGTGAACCAGACAGAACAGTCTGTGGCTACCCTTAAGGGGACATAATTCACACTACATACGGGGGTTATGTCCAGAAACGTCCCGGGCAAATAATAATTAAAGACCCGCAATATAGCCTGAAACACGATTGTCAGTAGATCCGCCGTTGCCA
The DNA here is from genome assembly GCF_048418815.1 of Hemitrygon akajei. Taxonomy (NCBI): domain Eukaryota; kingdom Metazoa; phylum Chordata; class Chondrichthyes; order Myliobatiformes; family Dasyatidae; genus Hemitrygon; species Hemitrygon akajei. The sequence goes on from NW_027332015.1 coordinate 332,093, forward strand.
TGGCCACCAGGTAGCGCGTGGTGCAGGTGGAAAGGCCGCACTTTCCGCGAGACAGGATCACAATCGCCACTAAATTCACTGGAGAAACAACAAAAAATGAGTGAATTACTGTCAATCGAAGTTTGCAGACAACGCCTTTCCGGACAGGTGTAGAGAGGGACTCGCAGGTGCCTCGTACAATTACATGCTGGGTGAATGGAAATACTACTCGGTCCTGGAAGAGGAGCAGGGTTCTGGAGTCGCCCCATGCAGCGAAGCCCCGCTCCCTAAGCTTCTGTCTCCCGTTCCCATGTCTTCGCCTCCTCCCCAACTCCCGTCGGTTCGCCTCTTTAAAATATAAAATTCTGCAACTCCGCTTGACCGTGATCGATTGCAACCAGGAAGTTCTATTTCCCGATTTTAATGATTTTGCCTGTATTTTGAACGTTAGTGCTTGAACCATCCAATTATCAGCCAATTTATCTTTTGCAAAATATTTGCCTCTTTTAGAGGTTGCTGCAAAATCACTGCAGCATTATTCTAAATGCTGCGATGCTTATAGTTCCAGAGCAGAGTATCGCGTGTCCCGTCTGACCTGCAACAGACACTGCTGGATTGATTTTAATTCCTTCTTCACTAGATATATCGTAAGACGCGGAAACGAACCCTGGTGCACTAAAACGCACACAGACCATTATTTGAATTTTGCAATCTCACAATGGTTCGGAGTCTAACTCACAAGTGTTGTCTACCGTTCTCCCCTGAATTTCACCGGCGATCTGCTTCCGCGATCCAGTCAAACTTGAAGCAATTGCTTAAAACACGGCTCAATACGATGAATCTGACTGTAATGCATCTTACGCTATTGATACGGAATAACACCAAGTAGCCGGTAAAGGTGCCGGGCGAGCTGGATTATCGGAGTTTACTTTGACAGAGGCTTTGCAATGATAAATCACTACTGTCTGTCATGAATCCGCAAAATGGATCTATCTATTCTATCTTCCGCTCTGCAGCTGTTTCAGTTGCCGGCTTATTTTCAGTCGAGGTCACGGATTAAACTTCAAGGGATCTTCTAAAGGAACACAGAGCTTGTCACAATGTCTGCACCGCACTCTCTGATACACCGGCATCACAACGCTTTCGGTAACTCACCGAGTCCAAAGACCGCGCTCACAGAACAGCAAATGTTAGTTCGCCTCTGTTCTTACCAGGAACACCAATAACGGCAATGATCAAGAAATATATCTTTCTCACACGGAAAAATGTTTCAAGCATATTGGTGAGATTCAACCTGTCTTCCAGCTGCCCGCGATCTCGCTGAAGAAACTCTGAGCTGATGAATCTCCACGGCCATTCATTTATACTCGCTCCAGCACACTAAATATTCAATATTACACAAGGCTGACGTGTATTCCAACAGCTGGGGTAAAAATACACATGATGTAATTCAAGTAAAATCCCAATTGTAATGAGCTATAGATAGCTTGACACGAAATTTCCAAATCTCAAAGACGATGTCCGTTGGTGAATGTTTTGCGAAATGTCGTTGGCCTCATGGACGTGGCCATCATAAACCAATGCTGTATTGTCATTGACTGCTCTGTTTCACTCTGAGAATTGTTTCGGTGATAGATCTTACAATAGAATTATATAAAAACAGATTAAGTTGTTTGTATCTCCCTGTAATATAGTGAAGAGCCTTAAACTAATAGAATATAGTCAACGCACCAAACCGTTATGCAAATAAATTCCACTCATGCAAAATGCCGGAGGAAGTCAACAGGTCAGGCAGCATCTGTGGAAATATATCAACAGTCATCGCTCCGGCCGAGACCCTTCTTCTCGTTGATGAACGTGTCGTCGAGTGCCTTATCTCCACCGACAAAATATTCCAGTGGCGAACCGCTTCCATTTCTATCCCCATTCCCGGTCCGACATATCTATACCCTCCTCTTCTGCCACGATATGACCCTCTCAGATTGGAGGATTAACACTTTCTGTTCCGTCAAAGTAACCTCCAATCTTATGGCATGGACATGGATATCATCTTCCGGTATTTCCTTCTCTCCCTTCCCTCTTCTGCATTTCTCCACTCTGGAATCTTACTCTTCTTCTCATCTGTCTATCAACCCTCCCCACTGATCCCCATACTCATTCCCTTTCTCCCATGATCCACTGTCCTCTCCGATCAGATTCTTTCTTCTCAAACACTCTGCCTTTTCCGCTAATCATCTTCCAGCCTCTTATTTGGTCACCCGACTCCAAACACCTTGCTTTCACCTATCATCTTCCGGCTTGACCTCCTCCCACTCTCCCAAACGTTCTTATTCTGGCACCTTCCTCCATTTCTCTCCAGTTCTGTTGCAGGTTTGGGCCCAAAACATCAAGGGCCGATTCATTTCCACAGTTGCTGCCGGACCGGCTGTGTTCTTCCAGCATTGGTGCAGCCCGTCACGTGGTAAACCAGCTCCAGTCAAGGTTCGCGACGGTCTGACGTAAAGCAATTAAATCACCGTACACACCGTCTTCGGATTGGCTAAAAATGCCTAAACCGACAGAACATCTGCATCCATTACATTTTTTACCAACAATGACAATTGTTTTGCAGATGCACAAAATTGGTAGCTTTGTTGACCATGAGGTAGGTAGCCGGATTAACATATTTGACGAACCGAACAGCACTTTCATTGGAAATACTGTTTTGGACACTGCAAATGGGGACGACCTAGCAGGGACAAGTTGCAGTGGTTGCGTCTCTGGCACCGAATCTGGACCCTCAGCTTAGAAGGGAAGGAGGAAAAAGAGGAGAGTAGTAGTGATAGCGGATTCGATAGTTAGGAGTACAGATAAGAGGTTCTGTGAAAGAGATCGAGAATCCCGAATGATCTGCTGCCTCCCTGGTGCCGAGGCCCTCGATATCGCGGATCGAGTTCTCAGTATTCTCAAGAGGGAAGGTGAGCAGCTGGATGTCGTGGTCCATGTGGCGACCAATGCCGTGGGTAGCAAGAGTGAGGAGGTCCTGAAAGGTGAGTTTAAGGAGTTAGGCGCCACGTTAAAGGACAGGACCTATAGGACAGCAATCTCAGGATTGCTACCAGTGCCACGTGCAGGTGGTTTTAGAAATAGTAAGATAGCGCAGATCAACACGTAGTTGAAGACATGGTGCAGGAGGGAGGGCTTCAGATTTATAGATAATTGGGCAGTTTTCCAAGGAAGTTGGAACCTGTACTGGCGGGACGTTTTAAATCTGAACTGGAGGGGGAAAAGTATTCTTGCAGGAAGGTTTGCTAGAGATGCTACAATGGATTTAAACTAGATACAAGGGGGGGATGGGAACTAGTGTGTAGGAACAGATTTATGGCAGAAGGAAGAAAAAGAAGATTGTAAAGTTGTTGGCACGGTTAGTGATAAACAGAGAGTAAGAGGTGGAAAATTTCTTCAATGCATTTAGTTTAATGCTATGAGCATTGTAAGAAAGGTGGATGAGCTTAGAGCATGGATTGATACTTGGAAATATGATGTTGTAGCTATTAGTGAAACATGGTTGCAGGAGACGTGCGATTGGCAAATAAATATTCCTGGATTTCGTTGCTTCAGGTGTGATAGAATCGGACCGACAGGACGAGGAGGTGTTGCATTGCTTGTCAGAGAAAATATTACAGCGGTGCTCTGGCAGGATAGATTAGAGGGCTCGTCTAGGGAGGGTATTTAGGTGGAATTGAGGAATGGGAAAGGAGTAGTAACACTTACAGGGGTGTATTATAGATCACCTAATGGCGAACGAGAATTGGAGGAACAAATTTGTAAAGAGATAACAGATATTTGTCGTAAGCACAGGGCTGTGATTGTGGACGATTTTAATTGTCCACACATAGACTGGGAACCCCGTACTGTAAAACGCTGGATGGTTTGGAGTTTGCAAAATGTGTGCAGGATACTTTTTTTGCAGTAATACATGGAGATATCAACTAGAGAAGGGGCAATGTTGTATCTCCCGTTCGGGAATGAGATACATCAGGAGACGGAAGTAGGTGTTGGGGAGCACTTCGGGTCCAGTGATCACAATGGCATTAGCTTCAATATAATTATGGAGAAGGATAGGACGGGACCTAGGGTTGATGTTTTTGATTGGAGAAAGGCTAACTTTGAGGAGATGCGAAAGGACTTAGAAGGAGTGGACTGGGACAATTTGTTTCATGGGAAAGATGTAATAGAAAAATGGAGGTCATTTAAAATTGAAATTTTGAGGGAACAGAACCTTTATGTTCCTGTTAGGTTGAAAGGAAAGGTTAAAAGTTTGAGAGCCATGGTTTTCAACGGATATTGGAAACTTGGTTCGGAAAAAGAGAGATATCTACAGTAAACATAGGCAGCATGGAGTAAATGAGGTGCTCAAGGAATATAAAGAATGTAAAAAGAATCTTAAGAAAGAAATTAGAAAAACTAAAAGAAGATACGTGGTTGCTTTGGCAAGCAAGGTGAAAATAAATCCAAAGGGTTTCTACAGTTATATTAAGAGCAAAAGGATAGTGAGGGATAAAATTGTCCCTTAGAGAATCAGAGTGGACAGCTATGTGTAGAGCCAAAAGGGATGGGGGAGATTTTGAATAATTTCTTTTCTTCGGTATTCACGAAGGAGGAGGATATTGAATTGTGTAAGGTAAGGGAAACAAGTTGGGAAGTTATGGAAACGATGATGATTAAAGAAGAGGAAGTGCTGGCGCTTTTAAGGAATATAAAAGTGGATACGTTTCCGGATCCTGACAGAATTTGCCTAGGACCTTGAGCGAAGTTAGTGTAGAAATAGCAGGAGCTCTTACAGAAGTGTTTCAAATGTCACTAGAAACACAGTTGGTGCCGGGGGTTTGGTGTATTTCTCATATTGTTCCATTGTTTAAAAAGAGTTCTAAGAGTAAACCTAGCAATTATCGGCCTGCACGTTTGACGTCAGTGGTGGGAAAATTAATGGAAAGTATTCTAAGATATGGTATATATAATTATCTGGATAGACAGGATCTGATTAGGAACAGTCAACATGGATTTGTGTGTGTAAGGTCATGTTTGACAAATCTTTTGGAATTTTTGAAGAGGTTTCTAGGAAAGTTGAAGAGAGTATAGCAGTGGATGTTGTCTATATGGACTTCAGTATGGCCTTTGACAAGGTTCCACACGGATGGTTAGTTAGAAAGGTTCAATTGTTAGGAATTAATATTGAAGTAGTAAAATGGATTCAACAGTGGCTGGATGGGAGATGCCAGAAAGTAGTGGTGGATAACTGTTTGTCAGGTTGGAGGCCGGTAACTAGTGGTGTGCCTTAGGGATCTGTACTGGGTCCAATGTTGTTTCTCATATACATTAATGATCTGGATGACGGGGTGATAAATTGGATTAGTACGTATGCAGATGATACTAAGATAGATGACGTTGTGGATAATGAAGTAGTTTTTCAAAGCATGCAGAGAGATTTAGGCCAGTTAGAAGAGTGGGCTGAAATATGACAGATGGGGTTTCATGCTGATAACTGTAAGGTGCTACATTTTGGTAGGACTAATCAAAGTAGGACATACATGGTAAATGGATGGGCGTTGAAGAATGCAGCAGAACAGAGTGATCTAAGAATAATGGTGCATTTCTCACTGAAGGTGGAATCTCATGTGGATCGGGTGGTGAAGAAAGCTTTTGATATGCTAACCTTTATAAATCAGAGCATTGAGTATAGGAGTTGGGATGTAATGTTAAAATTGTACAAGGCATTGGTGAGGCCAGATTTGGAGTATTGTGTACAGTTTTAGTCACCGAAATATAGGAAGGATGTCAGCAAAATAGAGACAGTACAGAGAAGATTTATTAGAATGTTACCTGAGTTTCAGCACCTAAGTTACAGAGGAAGGTTGAAGAAGTTAGGTCTTTATTCTTTGGTGCGTAGAACGTTGAGGGGGGACTTGATAGAGTTATTTAAAATTATGAGGAGGATAGATAGAGTTGACGTGGATAGGCTATTCCCATTGAGAGTAGGGGAAATTCATACAAGAGGACATGAGCTGAGAGTTAGGGGGCAAAAGTTTAGGGGTAACACGAGGGGCAACTTCTTTACTCAGTGTGGTAGCTGTGTGGAACGAGCTTCCAGCAGAAGTGGTAGAGGCAGGTTCGGTATTGTTATTTAAATTAAAATTGGATAGGTATATGGACAGGAAAGGAATGGAGGGTTATGGGCTGAGTACAGGTCGGTGGGACTAGGTGAGCGTAAACGTTCGGCACGGACTAGAAGGGCCGAGCTGACCTGTTTCCGTGCTGTAATTGTTATATGTTTATATGGAAATATAACGCAATATTCTATATTCTTTTGGTTGCTCGCAACGAAGTGCTTATGTATTGCATGGTCTGAACTGAATGGCGTAACATAAGACGCTTAAACTGTGACTGGATAGTCGTTGCAGTGATAAGTTAATGGGTCGTGGGTGATGGTATTCAGTTTATCAGTTGGCACTGATTGGCAGATCAGCATCAATATTGAAGTATGTGATAATTATTGTCCATGGGTGAGTAGTGTAAGGACATTCACAGTGTAACAGGGTTCCCGTGAGTGCTGATTCAGAATCAGATTCAGATTTCTGTTTCTTATCAACGGTACGTGACGTTATTCTTTTTAACATAGCTGCAGCAGTTCAGTGCAATACATAACTTAACAAAGAAAAAGATTAATAATTATAAATAAAATAAAAAATAATAATTATAAAAAAGTAAATCAGTTACGTATATTGAGTAGATTTTTAAAAAGTGCAAGAACAGAAATACTGTATATTAAAAAGAAAAGTGAGGTAGCGTCCAGAGATTAAATGTCCATTTAGGAATCCGATGGCAGAGGGGAAGAAGCTGTTCCTGAATCGATGAGCGTGCGCCTTCAGGCTTCTGTACCTCCTACCTGACGGTAATACTGAGAAAAGGGCATGCCCTGTCTGCTGTTGGTCCTGAATAATGGACGCTGCCTTGCTGAGAAGGACAAGGTAATGGACTTCCAAGCATCAGTGAAGGCGGTGATGCGGATTGATAATGTTGTGTTTAATACTTGACTTCACTGACGTGTATAGTTACATTGCTCGGGAGAAGGTTCTTGGGAAGCCGAAAGGTCTGAAGCTGAATAGGTCACCTGGACCAGATGATGTCCGTCTGAGAGTTCTGACTGGAACTCTGGAGAGATTGGACTGCCAACACAGATGCCTTGTGCAGGAAGGCACAGAGTCGACTGTACTTCCTTAGAAGGTTGGCGTCATTCAATGTCTGCAGTGAGATGCTGAAGATGTTCTATAGGTCAGTTGTTGAGAGCGCCCTCTTCTTTGTGGTGGCGTGTTGGGGAGGAAGCATTAAGAAGAAGGACGCCTCACGTCTTAATAAGCTGGTAAGGAAGGCGGGCTCTGTCGTGGGCAAAGTACTGGAGAGTTTAACATCGGTAGCTGAGCGAAGGGCGCTGAGTAGGCTACGGTCAATTATGGAAAACCCTGAACATCCTCTACATAGCACCATCCAGAGACAGAGAAGCAGTTTCAGCGACAGGTTACTATCGATGCAATGCTCCTCAGACAGGATGAAGAGGTCAATACTCCCCAATGCCATTAGGCTTTACAATTCAACTTCCAGGACTTAAGAACTTTTTTAAAAGCTATTATTAATGCTTTTTGAGTTAGTGATTTAGATGCATATCATATTATTATTGAGTTAAGTATTGTATGTAATTAGTTTTTGCTACAACAAGTGTATGGGACATTGGAAATAATGTTGAATTTCCCCATGGGGATGAATAAAGTATCTATCTATCTATCTATCTATCTATCTATCTGAAAGAGCTGGCTGAAGAGATTGTGGAGACTTAGTAATGATTTTTCAAGAAACAATGGATTCTGGAATGGTACCGAAAGACTGAAAAATTGGAGATATCACTCCACTCTTCAAGGAGATAGAGAGGGAGAAGAACCGAAATTATAGACCAGTTAGTCTGACCTCTCTGGTTGGGAAGATATTGTAGTCAGATGTTGAGGATGTGTTTTCAGTATCTTTGGTGTTCATGACAAAATTGGCCATTTTCAGCATGTTTTCCTGAAGGGAAATTCTTGTCTGACAAGTATGCTGAAATCCTTTGAATTGATTGAAGAAATAACAAGGGAGATAGAGAACGGAGAATCGGTTGATGATGCGCACCTGGCGTTTCAGAAGTTCACATGAGACTGCCTATCAAGTTATAAGCGCAAAATAGTACAGGAAAGATTCTTGAATGAATAAAGCAGTGGCTGATTGGCAGGAGGCAAAATGAGTAATAAAGTAATAAAATATAGTAATAAAAGGAACCTTTTCCGGTTTGCTGTCGGTGACCAGTGGTGTTCCACAGGGATCTGTGTTGGGACTGATGCTTTTTATGTTGTATTACAATGACTTGGATGACAGAATTGACGGCTTTATTGCAAAGTATGCGGATGACACCAAGGTAGTTGGAGGAACAGGTTGTTTTGAGGAAATAGATAGACTACGAGAGGACTTCGACAGATTACAGGAAAGGGCAAAAAGGAGGCAGATGGAATACAGTGTAGGGAAGTGTATAGCCATGCACTTTGGAAAAAAGAAATAACAGGTAGAATATTTTCTAAATTGAAATTTTAAAAAAGCAACAACGATGCACAAAGGGAATGGGAGTCCTTGTGCAGGATTCTTTGATGGGTAACTTGCACGGTGAGTCGGCGGTGAGGGAGACAAAGGCGATTTTAGCATTCATTTCAACCGAACTAGAATATGAAAGTACGAACTTAATTTTGAGGCTTTATGAAGCACTGGTGAGGACTCACTTAGAATATTGTAAGCAGCTTTGGGCTACTTATATTAGAAAGGATGGGCTGACACAGCAGTGAATTTAAAGGTGGTTTACGACAATGATTCCAGGATTGAATGTCTCGTAATATAAAGAGATTTTGAGGGGTGATATAATTGCAATCTATCTAATGTCTGGATGGATTGGATGTGGAGTGGATGTGTCCTATGGTGGGAGAGACTAGCACCATAGGAGGCAGTTAATTGAGGGGCGTCCTTTTGAAATGTAGATGAGATTAGCCGGAGAGTGGTGAATCTGTGGAATTCGTTGCTACAGGCAGCTGTGAAGGCAAAGTCCTTATGTTTATTTAAACAGAGATTGATAGATTCTTGACTGGTCTGGACATGAAGGGATACAGAGAGAAAGCAGGAGATTGGGGCCACGAGGAAAATTGGATCAGTCATGAGGAAATGGCGGAGCAGACTCAATGGGCCAAATAATCTAATTCTGCTCCTACGTCTTATGGTATTATGTTTCATACTCATCTCTCGGTTGTATTGTATCTTGCCGACCTGTTTCATATTCCACCAGCTCTATTGCCCTCACTTATTCTGTCCATAGGCAAAGGAGAGACAATGGATGTTGTTTGCTTGGATTTTCAGATGGTCCGTAACAAGGACTTGTACCTGAGGCCGCTTAGCAAGATCACAGCTCGCGGTATTACACGAAAGGTACTAGTATCGATCGAAGATTGGTTTACTGGCAGGAGGCAAGGAGTCAGAACAATGTGAGCCTGTTCTGTTTGCTGCCAGTAAATAGTGGTGTTCTGCTGTAGTAGGTATTGAAATCAACGATTTGCGTGAAGGACCTGATAACTTGGTGAGCAACTTTACCACTGATATGAAGGTAGGTGTCTGCAGAAGGACTGGGACGGACATGGAGAACAGGCGATGCAATGGCAGATGAAATGCAGGTGGAGGACTGAGTGGAGATTTGATAGATGTATACCAAATGACGAGGCGAAGAGAGAGTGTAAATGCAATCGGGCTTTCTCTACAGATGTTGGGCGAGAATACCACTGGAGATCATGGGCGAAGGGTGAAATGTGAAATGTTTAAGGGAAACATGGGGGTAAATTTCTTCACCCAGAGGGTGGTGAGAGTGTTGACAGTGCTGCCAACGCAAACGGTAAATGCGATTCCGATGTCAGCATTTAAGAGATGATTGGATAAGTACAAGAATCAGAGGGATGTGGATGGCCATGGTCCGGGTGCACGTCGATGGGAGCAGGCAGTGCAAAAAAGTTCCTCACGGCCTGACGGACTGAGGACCCTGTTTCTGTGCAGTGGTTCCCTATGGCTGTCTGACTGTATGTCTGGGTTAGAGCGTTAGTGTCTCACAGCACCGACCAATCTAGAAAGTCGTTGTTACTGTTCAAACCCTCCGTCCTTGCACACATTGAAGCATGGAGACTGAGTTAATGGATGGTTACAGCATGAGAAAACTGAAGCACAGATGTGAGATGATAACAAGGGTGTCACACGACAGAAATATACGTTCACCCCTTCAGTAACGCGGTAAAGACAGTAGTTCCGGTCTGGAGGTGGGTGTGACAGTGATCCCCGTACAGTGAACAAATCTGTTGATTCAGTGTTGGTAATGGGGATCATTCGCCCCGATACTATACAACAAAGGATCCATTTAATCCGAATCCTATCCTTGGTCAGAGATTGAAGGTGAGAAATCTTAGCAGTGGTTGGAGGCTTGGAGTTGTGGAGACGTCATATTTTAATTGTGTTGAATATTAACTCGTGGACGATACGTTACTTTCTGCGTCTCTTTGTCTTGGAGTCGAAAGGCTTCATTAAAAGTTGTATAACTGAAATTACAGATGTTTGTTAACTATTGAACACATAACAGGAAGCCATTTTCTGCAATATTTTGAAAATATGAATGCATTGCCAATTTGAAATACAGCGCGAGGTTTGGACATAAGTGAGTTCAATTGAAAGAGAGAGAGAAAGATTACGGCCATGAATGGCTTTATGTGAGGTGTGTGTTTCTTTAGTTTGTGTTGGGGGGAATGATTAAATTGATCTTCTTTGTCACCATACACATGACAAAAAATTTGTGTCACCTTGCGAGATGTAATTTCCAAGGACTGATGCGAAATTCGGAGGCTGCGTATCTTTCCGAAATTCTATGAAGTGTTAGTGTATGTGAGCCTCAGCTCCCCACATCTCACTCTCCCAGGTTCTTCAGAACACGGGCTGAGGCCTTTTGCTTTGGAAGTCGTATATTCTGTATTCTCCACTTGCCGGCTATGGTTTTGAAGGAAGAGAAGTACGAGCACGGATGTTTGCTTTGCTGTCAAAGTGTTTTAAGTCTGTGTCGTTTTGTATGATTCATTTATCATTGATTTCAGAGGGAGATACGGACTCTACACCGGCCATGTGGATTCCGGGTTAAAGGGATCGAAATTTACATCTACGCCCGATACGATAGAACTACAGTTAAGAGGTAAATTGGCATTAGGATAAAATGCTGTTGCACTTGAACTGCGAATTTGGAATTGACATTTTGGAAGGCTGGTTCTTTTAAGGAGCAGCAAAAGCTGCTGCTCAATACTTTGAAATACTGGTTTGAAGTTGTAGGTTTCCATTGCAAAAGATTGTTTTGATGTCACTGTAGCATCTGCCCTGTAATATGTAAATGGAAAGTCGGTTTAGATACCGTGGCGGTGCAGTCAATAGCTCAGAGATTTGCTTACATCCTTAGCCCTAAATCCACAAATTACCCAGCTGCTGCTCGGTGGTCAGATTAAATCGGATATTTCCCTCTGTAACTGCAGAACCCAAATATAGTTAAAGTATAATTTTAACCCTCCGTGTGGAACACGGATGCCCGCTGTCTTCCAAGCAGAATTCACTCTGTCTGCTACATCATCTGCCTTCTGTTAGTAAGCCGATTCTGAATCAACGCAGCCAGGTTTCCCTGGACCCCTTGCCTCCTCACTTTCTGAATGAGTCTATTATGGAGAACTGATCAAACGCCAGACCGAAATTAATGCACCCACATCGACTGATCTGATTCTTCTGCTTGTGTTATTTTCCAAAGAGTTCAATCTGGTTCAAAAAGGACAACATGCCACTCAAAAAGCCATGTTGACTCTCAGTAGTCTGGCTACAATTCTCCAACTATTCAGAAGTTCCCTCTACAATAATCTTCTCCAATAGTTTATCCACTGCTGATATAAGTCTCACTGGTCTATAATTCGAAGGAGTATCCCTATTCGTCAACAAAGATAATAGGATAACATCTGCCACCCTCACCTCCATCTTCCCCTCCAAAAGCGCAGCAATATCTTTGCTCTCTTTCCAAAATTACCTGGACTATATCCCTTCTGGCACCGGAGAATCATCTATCATAATGCTTTTTCAATTTCCAGCACATCCTCTTTCTTAGCGTCGGCAAGTTCGAGCATATCTGCCTGATGAATATGAATGTGTTCATATTCATCAATGTATTCAGTAAGGAGCTTCGCTGCCTTCTTGGAATCCAGACACATATTTTCCTCTTTTCCTTCTGACCTGCACAGACTCTCTCTAGTCATTCTCTTGTTCTTCACACTGCAACTCGCCAAAGACTTCTCAAGTCCCCTTCTATCTCCTCTCAGTCCATTTTAGCATTCTCTCCTGTCTGCACTGTGATTCACCATAACCCTACCCGATCCCTTCTTCCAAAATTTTAAGTTTCTTTCTTTCTTCCTCTTGAATCGTTCAAATTTCCTTGTCACCCAGGGTTACGTTACGGTATCATCCTTTCCCTGCGTCACTGAGATAAGCCTATACTGAACCCCATGTCAATCTCCACATATCTGTTGCGTATTTCCCTGAGTACATCATTTCCCAATGTACGTTCCCAAGTTCCTGCCAGGTAGCGCCATAATTCGCAGACCCCAAATTCCATGCTCCCGGGTCCTAACCCTGTGCAAGGTAAATATAGGGGAGTTCTGCCGTATTGCTCTGACATGCAGACCCGCGGAGAGATTTGTCACCTGACCCGGTTCCTTTTCTAATAATAGATCCGGTATGGACTGCTCGCTAGTCCGTCTTTCTTCTTACAGTGACATGAAACTTTCCTGGACACAACTGAGAAATTATGCCATACCTAAACCTGGGGAGGTGCCAAAAAATATTAGGGAAGTTTCAATTACCCGTGCCAGTAACATGGTCGATGTACATGTTCCGCTCCCGATCGGTTCCTCACTGTTCCCGTTGTGTGTGTGCGTTTTCTTCTGTTAATCTGGTGGGCGGCTATACAAAATATTCCAGATGGCCCTTCATGTTTCAGTGTTAGTCTCACAGTGTATTAAAAAACGAACGCTCCACGTTGTCCTCCCTTTCTGCAGCTGCGATATCATCCCTGGTTTCCCATTGCACTCCCTTTAGACTCTGTTATCCGAACCTGTCCAATTTTCAACATCTGAAACCCGGAAAGTCCTGAAGCCATCCCTGTCCTTGTGACAGTCGAGTGTCTGTGATACTTTGGAACATACTTCAAACAATGTAACAATCACGCTATCAGCATTGAAGGTTTGTATCGCTGCCTAACTGAACGGTATAAAGTGAGAAATCTTAGGCCAGTTGTGCAATTTCCGGATGGCCAGGCATACAATTGTTTGAATTAATGACAAATTTGCCAAACCTGTTCATTGTAAAAGGGCTTTATTTGAAAACTCCGCTGAATTGTCATTAGACACGGGCGTTATCTACACAGATGGCAATTTAATGTAAACACATACTTCATTCCATTCCTCAGCTCTTCTCTGAATTTCCTCTGTGTCAGTGTATAGATGCAAGTATTGGTGCACACACTGAGCATTTGCAGCATGAACCCAAATTGTTGGAGGATGTATACCGGTGAACTAAAATGTCTGTCCTCGTAAAAATAGTTTTGCACTTGCCATTTCAGGGAATGAGCTACATTGGGCATCTACAATAATATGAAATTAGCTGATATAGAAAACATCAAAATCATCGATTTTCTGCGTTTTTCAACCTCGGCATCTTTCTGATTGTCGCTGCTGTGCCGAAGCTTTCTGCGGACTCTATTTGCCACAACGATATACCTTACGGTTAACCCGTTAAACACCAGGATTAAGCCGATTGGTAGCAATGGTGTTAAAATACTGTCCAGTAATTGGTATCCTTTCCACACGGGTGAAGTAGCGTATTCATATGTGGCGGTGCAACGCCACGGCATGTTGTCAATGATGACGTCAGGTTCAACGGCAAAGTAACCCGGGATACATCTCCCGCAGCTCACTATAACCACGGTCACGATAACCACCGTTGCTGTTCTCTCGGTGCAGTATCGTTCCCGCAACTTTTGGCAACATATTGCCATGAAGCGATCGAAGGTAAAACTGACCGTGAACAAAACAGAACAGTCCGTCATTACAGTCCGAAATACAATTGTCAGAGCGCATACAGGAGTGATGAGCAGGGATTTGGAATAAATGTAGATATTGTTGGTCTGTTCCACTAAAGCAGCAACGATAACCACCATCAGATCCGCTGTTGCCATTCCAACCAGGTAACGGGTGATGCATTTGGAGAGTCCACATTTTCCCCGAGATAGGATCACAATCGTCGTTAAATTAACTGCAAGAAATTTGGAAACAAAATAGAAATATGGTCAGCTCCCTGAATGCCCCCATTCTACCGATGCTATGCAGGGTATGGTCTGTTTGGAAGTGGAAAGCGGGAATCCAGTGTGTGCGGTCTCGGTCGCTGGACTCCGGCTGGAAGACAGTGACGGATGTGAGTGTCAGTGGATTGGAGACATTCCCACAGTTTAGAGCGAGGCATCCGAGTTCCACGACTCACGTACCGGTGAGCAGTCGATCGCTCCTGTAAACAACACCATTTCCATTATTAGAGGTGAAATAGCTGAAGGGATTGTTTGTAGCGGTGACAAAGTGGAGTCAAGGAGATATAAAGCACGAGTTCTCATTTACTGAGTTACAGAAGAACAGAGCTACGTTTCGAAAATAGACTGGACCGTCATTTAAATAAGCTGCCACGTTGTCAGCACTGATAGAGACTCAGACCTAGAAAAGCAGAGATCAGCATCACTTCAGAAAGCCCAGCGAGGTGAAATTACGAAACAACGACAATATCGACACTAACTTAATTAACAAAAGAAGAAAACACTGCAATCAAAGTATGGAAAATGAAAATAAAACAATCAGATTCCTGAATCCTCCATTCCGGAAACACGTTTCAGCCGATGGTAGCATCTGTACTCAGTAACTGCGGATACCGCAGCAGAGTAACGACGGCACCATACATAAAGTGACCAGCTCTGGCATCTTACCGGGGACACCAACCGCTACAAGTGTGGGATAGAAAATGGCCGCGATGTAGTAAATCACCGGATATCCCATGTTCCGTCAGAAGCAGCGTTCAGTTGTACGGAGCGTTTCAGCTGCTCAGATGGACCAGGGATCGGTTTAACAGACTTTTATTGAGGAGAGAGCAATTCCACTGAGGCAATTAGCGTGGCTATCACGTCAGGGACATTAGTGACAACCAAATGCACAAACACTTACGTTAAACTATTTTTACTCACTGCTGCCGTGTCGCGAGTTTGATTCCTCAAGGGATATTACAATCCATTTACATTAGAAGAACACATGATGTGGATTTTTCATGTTATTTTCCATGATACCTGGCTTCAGCTATTCAAATATGATACTTTTTGTATCTGTGTTGCTTTAAACAGGCATTCATCTTGAAGTCAATTTATCTTGTAATATTTGACCGTGCACATTCGCTTCTGAAGTTGTGGGAAGGAGCTGGCGGTTGAAATGGAGAAAACCTCTTTATTGAAGGGGAACATTCATCCATCTTTTCGTTCGTTCGTTCCAGTCATTCCGGGGGTTTGAGTAATGGAAATCACAGTGACAGCTGACATGTGTTAAAATAAAATACACTGCACTTATTCCTCTAAACACTGTAAAAGATCCACAGCGATATCCCAGAGACCTGTGATCAAAATGGGAGCGTGTCCTCGGGAAATTAGCGAGGACTGTGGACAGTTTGAAGAACAATGTTTTCCAGCGCAGACACGGGCCGTTTGGCAGGAATCTGACCTCTGCCAGTGAATGACTTGACCACTTCATATCCGTTAGGTACGATGTAGTCTGTTTAACTTTAAAGATATTCTCCAACCTGCCACAATACTACCACTATTTCTCCATCCATTCTCTCTTTGAACAAAAGTAGCAAGTGAAATCTATGAACAATCTGCAGGTTTCCAGGCTGTACTATTAATTGTGATTAAGTTGTCTTTTTTTCCCCTCCTGATTTACAGTCAGGTATATTACCTTTCGTGCGTCACTATATGAATGTACAGAACACTGGATGTGTTCAAGCTCACCTGTCAATCACACTTCCTTCTGCTCCTGCAGTGCACCGCTCCGTGCCGATTCTGGTACCCGTACCGATGAGCGGCCCTCGGCTTATTGGAGAGAGTCTCACCACTCTGTTTCCATTGTGGAACTCGTACTAATGTGCGGCCCTCGGTTGACACTAGAAAATATCACCACTGCCTTCAAATTCATCCTTCCAAAGTGAATCACTTTGTACCTTTCCGGGTTGAACTCCATCTGTAACTTCTCAGCGCTGCTCTGCGTCCTGTCACTGTCCTGTTGTAATCTGTGACAACCTTCTACACTGTCCATAGTTCCACTAACCTCCACATAATTGAAAACACAATAAACCACCCTCCACCCTACCACCTCGTCATCTAAATCGTTCATAAAAACACGAAAAGCCGGCGGTCTCAGTACAGACCTCTGCAGGACACCTGTCACCAAAATCCAGGGAGAAATCCATCGACAACTATCCTCTGTCTTCTGTCGGCGTCAGGTCAGAATCAATCAGCGAAGTTTCCCTGGATGCCAAACCTTCTGACATTATGAATGGTCCTACCATGGATAACTTTAACGCCTTGTTGAAATCCATTCATATCAGATAAATTATCGCCCACTTTATTTCCAAAAGTCCACGCAACAAAAACACGTTCCCATCTGTTTCTCTCTTCTAGTGTCTCCGCTTTGGCTCGGGCGAGTGCAGAGATGTGAACTGTCTTGATCCTCCGGGTACAAAATGGAAGTAGTCGCCCAACTCACTGAGTGGGCAACTGCTCCATCATCCACATCACCGTCGATTGCCTGAAACGTAAATCCAAGAGGATAATCTCATCTCGGAGCAGAGCATCCCATTGACAATATGTTTTCTGAAACTCAGTTACTAGAGAACATTGACTGTCTCCAAGGTGTTTGAGTTGGTTCATATGATACCAACCTACCTTATATGGAGGGGTCTGAATTCGATATACTGATGGACTGGCTCTGTCCCGACTAATCTGGAAGGGGTAAAGGGGCTCGGCTGATATAGTGACATCATAACCTCCTGCCATATTTTAAACGCCCGCGGTTTTGCTCGCAACTCGAAACAAGCTTCGCTCTGCCGTTTCTTCCGTCACGTGTTATGGGCGGCATCATAATGAGCCTCCATAAAAGAGTCAATTATTTGCTGTTTGTTATTGTTCATTCCAATGTATCATACTCGGTCTTCGATAAATCTAACCCTTTCATTTTTTTTCCCGATCGTCAACATAAAACGTATAAATGCAGGAGAGGATGCTTCTGTGCTGAGGGCTATTCTCAGAACATAGGGAAAGACCGGGACCCATGAGCTGGTTAGTCATTTTGCTTCTCTAGCCGATGTATCGGGGTTCTCAGCGGGCACAAACCAAACAATTCTTACTATAATGTTGTACATCTCCTCGCAATTTCGGCCACCAACACAGATTCTTCAACTATTCCATAGATCTATCTGAACCTTGATGCCCACAATTGCCATGGTGCCAATGCATCACTTGATTTCTTTCCCATTTAGGCACCACAGATTTACCATTATTAATTACAATCCGATTCCGTGCCTACATCACTCGATATTTCCCAAACTCTTCAGATTCCTCGGCTTTTTGTACCTTTTAAAACTCCTGATCCTCTTGCTGTGTCATATGTGTGTGTGTGGGGGGGGGGGGGGGGGCTGGGAGTGGCCCCAAAAGCAAGACACAGACACCGAACTACCAGGAACAGGACTAGGCGTGAGAAGGAAGCAGGGGAAGGAAGGAAGAAATGACGCTGGACACGACAAAGGCCCCAGACGAGACAAGGATTCCGGGCCTGGGCTAGGACGTAACTAGGATAGGGAACCAGGACATGGAACTGGGAAGTGGGGGCCTACCTTGGACTCCGAGCCAGAGACTGGACAAGGACCCAGAAACTGGGTCTTGACTCGGGCTCGGACCCCAGAACCAGGCGAGGACATGAAGAGGTTACAGGAAGGGACGTGAGACTCATGCACACGTGTAGACAGTGAATGAAGGGAGATGGGTCGTGTGCAGTCATCAGAGTTTACTCTCATTCGGCATCTTGTTCAGAGTAGAAGTAGTGAGTCAAAGGGCTTGTACCCATGCTGTACTGTTCCCAGGATCCCAACATGTCCATGCGACGAGTTCACGTTGCAATGTCAATCTATTAACCAACAGCTGTTTATTCTCCTCCATTCATCTCGTTCTTCTGCACTGGGGAGTGTAATATAGAACACGGTGTCTTGCAACACAGGAACAAACTCTTCCGTCCACCATGTAAATGACGAGCGGAACATTCCCGGCTGAGCTGTGACGTAACCAGTGACGCCAAACTTTCAGGATTTCATCAATTAACAGGATGCTCCAATGTGGAATTTTGGGTTATCCCAAATGTGAAAATTTACCTTCCCTCGCATTCCTATTCACAAACTCTCTCGGTGCTGCACAGAACAACGTAGACGCAATTTTATCAATGGAAAATGCAGGCATTTGCAGACAAGTCTGAGGTTATCATAAGAAAATCGAAATGAATATTATATACTTCAGACCTGTTGCCTTGACGTCGCACGTGATGAAGACCATGGAGCGGCTGATAATACAGAATCTGAGGCCACAAACCAGGCACGCCCGGGATCCTCTTCAGTTTGCGTATAAGGAGAAGGTGGGAGTGGAGGATGCTATCACGTATTTGCTGCACAAATCACTCTCTCACCTAGATGGGGTCAGTTGTGCTGTGAGGATTACATTCCTTGACTTCCCTAGTGCCTTTAACACCATCCAGCCCAAGATCTTAAGGCACAAACTAACGGAGATGGGAGTAGACTCTCGCATGGTGGATTGGATAGTGGACTATTGACAGATAGACCTCAGTATGTGCGGTTGGGAGACTGTAGGTCTGACACGGTGGTCAGCAGTACAGGAGCGCCGCAGGGAACCGTACTCTCTCCGGTCCTGTTCACCCTGTACACATCAGACTTCCAATATAACTCGGAGTCCTGCCATGTGCAGAAGTTCGCTGATGACACGGCCATAGTGGAGTGTGTCAGGAATGGACAGGAGGAGGAGTATAGGAAACTGATACAGGACTTTGTGATATGGTGCAACTCAAACTACCTGCGTCTCAATATCACTAAGACCAAGGAGATGGTGGTGGACTTTAGGAGATCTAGCCTCATATGGAGCCAGTGATCATTAATGGAGAATGTGTGGAGCAGGTTAAGACCTACAAGTATCTGGGAGTACAGTTAGACGAGAAGCTAGACTGGACTGCCAACACAGATGCCTTGTGCAGGAAGGCACAGAGTCGACTGTACTTTCTTAGAAGGTTGGCGTCATTCAATGTCTGTAGTGAGATGCTGAAAATGTTCTATAGGTCAGTTGTGGAGAGCGCCCTCTTCTTTGTGGTAGCGTGTTGGGGAGGAAGCATTAAGAAGAGGGACGCCTCACGTCTTAATAAGCTGGTAAGGAAGGCGTGCTCTGTCGTGGGCAAAGTACCGGAGAGCAGATACACGTTGAAGGTAGCAATTTAGAATTGCTGAGAGGAAATGTATTCACAGAAATGATGCTGGAACATGCAACGCTCTGCCTCGGTTGGTCTTATTTGGAGCAAATTATTAATTTAATTACTCACTTATTTATATAATTTAATGAATTTATTTAATTTGATTATTTTCATTCAACATTTAAGAGGTTGTTTTGCCAAATCACAGTAAGTTACAAATCACGTGCTGCTCAATTGGTTCTATGTGGTTGAATAACAAATAGCGTGCAAAATAATGTCGGTCCGAATGGTCTGTTTGCCATATGACTCTACGACGCTGAATGTCCTGCTCGATACAGCCGTCATTATTCATCGGTGCACTGTCCATCTCACAATCATAACAGAAACCGATTCAGGAGACTCGTGCTCTAAAAATAGCTCATGGAATACAGAATCTATTTTAAGGTTATTTTCTAGGTTTGAGTGACAGCGGGAAAAAAAAGGAGAAAAAATACACGCGCTCAGACTGCATCAGAGTCTCACAGATACAGGACTGAGAAGACACACTTAACGGTGGATCCGAGGCAGATAAATGAAAATGAAACCCACACTCTCACATAGTAACAGAGAATGACAGATACAGAATGAAACTCACACTCTCACACTGTACCAGAGAATGACAGATACAGAATGAAACCCACACTCTCACACTGTAGCAGAGCCTGACAGATACAGAATGAAACCCACACTCTCACATAGTAACAGAGACTGACAGATAAAGAATGAGACCCACACTCTCACACTGTAACAGAGACTGACAGATATAGAATGAAACCCACACTCTCACACTGTAACAGAGACTGACAGATACAGAATGAAACCCACACTCTCACACTGTAACAGAGACTGACAGATACAGAATGAAACCCACACTCTCACACTGTAACATAGACTGGCAGATACAGAATGAAACCCACACTCTCACACTGTAACAGAGACTGACAGATACAGAATGACACACACACTCTCACACTGTAACAGAGACTGGTCTGTACAATATGAAATGCACACTCTCTCAATGAACCTGAGAGTGAGAACTAAAGAACCGCGCACTCTCAGTCTGTACCAGGGACTGATATCTATAAAATGACCTCCACACTGTCACATTGCACCGGAGACTGGTGGGTACAGAATGAACCACCCCTCCACACTCTACCGGCGACAGGCAGGTGGAGAATGTAACCCACACTCTTATATTATCCGACTGAGTGTCTCCCGTTTCTCGATTGTCTCTGCACTGCTGTCGTTCTCTCTCACTAATTCTGCATTTTATGTCAACTGCATACTAAACCGCTCTTCATTTTCACCTTGTGGCCAACTGCA
Organism: Hemitrygon akajei; assembly: GCF_048418815.1. Taxonomy (NCBI): domain Eukaryota; kingdom Metazoa; phylum Chordata; class Chondrichthyes; order Myliobatiformes; family Dasyatidae; genus Hemitrygon; species Hemitrygon akajei. The sequence goes on from NW_027332015.1 coordinate 353,185, forward strand.
TGCTCAATCCTTTTCTCGCTCTGGCAGACTGGCCTGTTACTCTGTTCTCCCAATTTATTGTTCTTCTTCTTCCATTCTGCTGTGAATAAGCCTTGTTTCTACAACATGGCCTTGCAGGTGTTTCAATGTCACTTCTGTTTCTTCAATCCCTTAATCGAAAGGCCGACTCCACCGTGAAACATCGTGTTCAACGCGTTCCGATTGGGAAGGGAAAGGCATGAACTGGGAGATCGACAAAGAATGTAATACATATACTGACTTTCAAATGTGTGTGTGTATGTGTGTGTGTGTGTGTGTGTGTGTGTGTGTGTGTGTGTGTGTGTGTGTGTGTGTGTGTGTGTGTGTGTGTGAGAGAGAGAGAGAGAGTATGTGTGCGTGTGTGTGCTTGCGCGTGTGTACTGTGTGTGTGTGTGTGTGTGTGTGTGTTTGTGTGTGTGTATGTGGATGCTGAGTCCATGTGTTTGTGTTCACGTCTGTGTGTGTGTATTCGTCTGAGCGAGTGTGTGCTAATAATGGTTTTCAATATGGCTTAATGTGATGCTGTGACCCAACTTGTCGGTCCTGCATTTATTTCTTCAGGGCACTGCGAAGGTAATGCCAAGCACACGGGCATTTTTATGTTCAACCATGAGAAGAATCGGAATGAAATCTACAGATGGCAGAAAGTATTTTATTTTATACCGGTATTCACACCAGGGAGAAACGTGTTGATGGTTGTGCTCGTACCCCACAGGACAGTGAATGGCAGCCTTATCAGCCCATTGTATTCCTACAGCTAAGTGAAACAGTGTGTCAGCATCTCACTGTTCCTCAGGCGGATTCAACAGCGGCTTTGTCCGTCACTTTACCGTTTCAAAATCCACAGCACGAGTAGGAAATTTTATACGTACTCGTAATAAGATATTTAATAGTTGCACACTTACATACGTACCTTTAGCAGCTTAATGTGCACTTTTTCCGTGAATCAACTTCTTTCTGAAATCCAACTTCGAAAATTACCTGGTGACTCTGTAATATCGTCACTGGTACTTATTTGCATTAAAACCGATGTTGACACAATATTTTCTGTTTTTCTCTGTCTGGAACAGCAGCGGACAATGTCTGTAATGCTGGGGTCATTGGTTTGCATTTCGCGCCGCATACTTGCCAGCATCTGTGTTTGCGACTGACTCCGGTAACAGTGCAAACAATGAGGGTTTGCGTCAGAAAAAAAAACAACATTAATGTTAATGTATCATATCCAGAAAAAAAAATCACCGGAGAGTGAATCACATGAAAGGTGCGTCATCACGGGGAAGTGACAAGACAGAGACTCTACTCGCAATGTGAGAGTGGAATCAGCGCTGATGAGGTGGACTCACCCACAGGATTACAGACTACTGTCGTCACCAGCGATGCGCAGATAATGTCCTGTCATTACACGGAGTAGTTTGACAACATCGCATCTGGTGTTGCCATCCCAGCATCGGCCGTCTCTTGAAGCTTCGTGACAGGTGTTGCGTTCAGTTCAATGAAATCAGGCGTGTTATTTCCCCACTGGCATTACGGTTCGTTAGAGCAGAGATATTTTTACTAACTAGCGTTAATTAGCACCAGTCCCGGTGCAAGTTGTTTTCGTTATTGGTAACCGATTATCTATAAAAGAATGTCATTCTGTGCTTCAGCTACATTGAGGACGGAAACATCCAGACGCGGTGGACTCTCAACAACGTGTGATCCGTGAAGAGTTTTACCCAGTAGGCGCAAAAGAAATTTGCTCTCTGGACTTTGTTATAACTGCTTGAGTTGATTTACTGGCTATTTACAACTTTTATGACATTTAGAAATTGGGAACATTCCGAACAGAACTGTAAATACTAACAGCCTTGGATTAACAATGCTTGAAGAGAGGGCTATTTGTTACACAGTGATTATAATTGTCGGCATCCCGGGTAAGTGCTTTTCGATTACTTATACGGAAGCAGAGACCTCACGCCGCTCTCAGCTACTGCTGATGTGATTTTAATCGGTGTTTATTAAAAATTCCTAAAATGCCGTCTCTCTGCTCTCAATCTCCTTTCCTGTTAATATTTCAACCTGGGCCATGCAGACTTGTCACTGGAACTGCCTGTAGTCTTCTCATTTGTGACGTGAGACATCGAACTGTACCGACACAACACACACAGTCCATGTTTATGAAAACTTCCCGTCATTAGCGGACCTCATTCCTTCCAACCCTGTCACGTGAGCAGGAGATTAACGTTCAAACTCACAGCAAATAGCTTTGACTTGAACTTGTGAAATTCTGCTCCCTTTTCCTATTCTGGTTCACGGAGACTGAGCATCACAGACAATTTTGATATTATTACCGCCCCTCTAATTTTCCGGATCAGAGAATTAACGTGACAGTTCACAGTATTTTTTTGTCTACAGTCACATAAGATCCAGATAAAGGCCAATATTCTCCATCCCTAAAGGACATTTGTGAAACAAATTAGGCTTTACAGCAGCTCAGTAGTGTCGTGTACTTCGTCACCGAGGCCGGCTTGTTAGGGAAGGGTGAAAGAGACTCGTCTAAAGACAGGAATTCCAACGGCGCGGCCGTGCGGTAGGATTCCATTTCACCATAAACGATGCGCCACCACGGCTGTGATCCAGAGACTCTTGTCACTCCTCAAACACTCGCGCACGCATCTTCCAGCGGCTGAGCGCACAACTGGAAATTTACCAATTTTCACCAAGAATTTCTCTTCCCTCTTTCTGAAAGGTAAACTCATCTTTTCCCCTTCTATTTTCCCCTCCCAGCGCTGTTCAATTAAAGGACGATCCATTTTCTACTCTTGGACAATTCCCAAGTTTTTCCAGTCACCAAATTCTTATCTGTGTTCCTCAGTGTGAGCACTGTTCCCTCGCAGATGCGCGTGCACGCAGCTGCGCCATAACTGAAATGGGTCACTCCGTAAATATATTTTAAAAATCTTTGTTAATATAATTGTGAAACACTGTGAAATTCACTGTATTACTGAATATAATCCATAACTGTGTTAAATATTAAACGTACCAGATTTACATTGGTACATCTTAAAGCTTCAACGTATTTGCGTTGTCATTGTTTCAGGTTGCAACACTGTCAAAATGGTCACAGAAACCACTTACGCCGTTCATTCAAAACATTTTACTGTGGCATACCCCCTGTCAGATGTGACTGCTGACAGCGTTTACCTGTGTTATTTTGTGGTGCATATTATCATTGCTTGACGTGCATATTACAGATTTAAAAAAACATTAAAGTGCCTTGCACTTTTCAAACCGTGTAACAATGTTCTGCTCAGCGCAATGGTTTGTCCCTGAATCAGTAAAATAAAACAGAGGGAAGGTTGCGGTGCAAGATCTTGTTTTCAGAATCTGACCGTGCAATCGAATAGTAACTCAGACTTTCGGAACGAAGCGTAGATGCGCACTTCAATTACACTCCCCCTCTCCTTGGAGATAGCGCGCTTGGAGTTCTGTGAACAGTCTTGGTCGCCCTGTTATAGGAAAGGCAGAAGTCCGCTGAAAAGAGTGCAGACAGTATTCACAAAGATGCTGCAGGGACTCTCGGGGTTGAGTTACAGGGAGAGGTTCGGCCGAGTGGCATTTTATTGCAAAAGGCAGGTGACTGGCGGATGAGGTGCATAAAACCATGACAATGTATAGATATGGTCATTCCTCTCCGTGTGGTTGGGTAATCGTAAACAAAAGGGGGTAGATTTTTCAGAGGGCAGAAATGTAGTTGGATTCCGAGCGACGTTTCCTCATAGTAGTTGCTCTGTGTATTGAACAGCCTGACAAAGGAAATGGGCCCTACAGAGTCGTTAACAATATTCGAAGTACACATGGACAGTTTGACGAATGTGATCCAATCACGAACAACACTATCAGATGGTAATGGCGGTCGGCATGAAGATATTGGGCCGAAGGACCCGTTTCTGTGATCGATCATTCTTGGACTCTGCTCAAAGCTGCTGCATCCGTGAACGTGAAGAGATTAATATGAGCATGCGCAACTGTAAAACGCTTTATGCTGCGGTCACGTGATCAAACAAACAAAGTATCTTTTTACTTCCACTGATAATGTCCAGCAGAGATGAACGATGGATTTTATCTCAATCGAACAAATGACTGCTGTATTTCTACAAAAAATGCTTTTGATTTTATTTATTCTTATTTTTGGTCTTTTTTGTCTCACTGCAGTTAACCTTGCGGCGATCATCATTCTCAGCCGGGGAAACTGCGGTCTCTCCAAATGCGTCACGCGGTACCTGGTGGCGATGGCTGCGGCGGATCTAATGGTGGTGATTATCGAGGTCCTGTTCTACCGGATGAGTCAAGCATACGGATTTCATGACGGAGTCCTGGACAACGCTCCCTTCTGCCTTGTCCACTACGTCCCGTGTCACGTGGCCGTTGACTGTTCCGTGTGGTTTACTGTCGCTTTCACTTTCGATCGCTTTGTGGCCATTTGCTCGGCCAATTTTAAAACAAAATACTGCATCCCAAAAATTGCGGGTTTGGTGATTGGCGCAATATCGATCGGTTTCTGTTTAAAAAACATACCATTTTATTTCGTATACATGGAACGGTCAGCGTTGTTGGTGAGGGGTGAGTGGATCTGTTTCGATAGGTCCGTACTTCTTTTCTCGGGATCATTTGAGGGTTTTTATTGGGTGGACCGTCTGTTGAATCCGCTACTTCCTTTCTTCCTCATTCTGACCCTCAATGCTCTGACCGTCAGACAGATACTGGCGGCGAGCAGAGTCCGTAGGGGGCTGAAGGGACGGGGAAATTGCGGGAAACAGCGAGATCCGGAAATGGAGAGTCGGAGACAATCCATCATTCTGCTCTTCAGCCTGTCGGCGAGTTTCCTTCTCTGTTGGGCGACAACCACTCTGGTCTTCATTCTCATGCGATGCCGCTACACAGACCTGGAAATGTCTATTCGGCTTTTTCAGGCACAGATTTGGGGTTCTGCGATCCAGAATTTCAGCAGCTGCACAAATACATTTATCTACGGAGTAACCCAGACCAAATTTAGAGAACAACTGAAAGTTCTTCTGCTCTCGCCGGCTACTTTAGTTTTGAAATATTTTAGGTCTGTACCGCTCAGATGATAGGATCAAATAATTTACAAATTTCGAAATAAAAACCTGCTCTGCAAGCAAATTAGTGAATTGAACTGCCTGAAAGAGTTGCTGTTCCCAGCAGTTATGCCTTTATTTCAGAAGAAAAAAAAATATTTTTCTATTATAGATTGGATTGCTTGGTAATTTCCATCCTGTAAAATGAATTTTACCTTGCACGTTATATCACCCTGATACCCGGGATTGAAAACACACATATCCACTGTCGAAGTGTTCATTTTCTAAACCTTCCTAGTGACCTGGCCGTGTCTGCCAATCACGACGTCCATTCTCTTCCCTTCTTGTTCGGAGTTTTCCCTTTATTTAAACTTCCGGTTTATCTCCTATACCAGTGTGTTGCTGGGAGAACAATTGCTCTTTCTCTGTCCGGCTGAAGTTTTCCAGTTTCAGCAAACATCGAATCCTACAGTCCGGATGAGATGTCGTTCTTCATCAGCCCAACTTGTCTCTAATCTGACAACATATCGGGACACATTTCCTATTGGCCTGAGAGTATTTTCATACAGTAAATATAAGTTAACCTTGCGATAGCAGGTTTGCAGCACGGCCGTTTACAGTAATGATGTCGAACATGAGCAAAACAAAAAACAAGTTAAAAGAATTTACGTTTTGTAATTTCAATAATGTTAAAATGTATAACTTCACAATTCACAAGAGTGGGCTCCATCATCTCCAACCCTCTGACTCTCAAAACATGAGCCCCTTAGGGCTGTGTACTAAGCCCCCTCCTTTACTCCCGGTATACCCATGACTGTTTCGTACCCACAGCTCTAATCCGCTAATTAAATTTCCGAGGACACTACATTGATCGGCCTTAAACAATAACGAGGTGGCCTACAGGGAAGAAGTCATCTCTCTGACAGAGTGGTTGCAAGGAAACTAGCGCACCCTCAATGTTGCAAAAGCAATGAAGCTGGTTGAGGAATACAGGAGAAATGGAGGCGGGATAATCCCTGTTGACATTTGGGGTTCAGAGGGTGAACAGCTTTAAGTTCCTCGGCATCCACATCACCGGGGAACTCACGTGGTCTGTGCACACCTGGTTTGTTGTGAAAAAGGCACAACGGCGCTTCCTTTGGCTCAGACGGTTGAGGCAATTTGGTATGGGCTCCTAAATCCTAAGAAATTTCTAAAGGGGCAAAATTGAGAGCATCCTGACTGGCTGCGTCACTAACTGGTATGCGAACTGTACCTCCGTTACTCGCAGGAACCTGCAGAGAGTGGTGCGGACAGCCCGGCACATCTGTAGTTGTGAACTTTCCATGATTCAGGACATTTACAAAGAGAGGTGTAAAAAAGCGTCCAAAGGATCACTGGGGACCAGAGGCACCCCAATCACAAACTGTTCCGGCTGCTACCATCCGGCAGCATATGATTTGATTGTATTTCTATGTTACATTGACTGTTCTATTTATTATAAATTACTATGATTTCACATTGCACATTTAGACGGAGACGTAAGTATTTTACTCCTGATATATGTAAAGGATGTTGTAAATAAAGTCAATTCAATTCAATTCCTCCCTTGAGTGACAGCAGCTGTTCTGCCGGTTTCTGAACTATCCACCCGGTTTATGCTTTCCGAGGTTTCATTGTCTTTTTCCGCGTTGTAATTGTATTGAACTGTGACCCTGCTTGACGTGTCTTGTGCTGCAAGCAGCTGGATTGAAAACAATTACTGCGGATTGATAACGTTGTGTCTGTAGGCACTGGGGTTTAGCAGTAAGAAGGGAGATCTCGTGGCAAACTATCGGACATTGAAAGCTCTCGATGCAGAGGATTTTGAAAGGGCGTTTCCTACAGTGAGTGAGTCTAGGACCAGAGATCAACGCCTCAGAATTGAAGGACATCCAATTAGAACACAGATGGGGAAAAATTTCTTTAGCCAGAGGGCAGTGAATCTGTAGAATTCTTTGGCTGTGTAGTCCAAGATATTACTTATATTTAAGGAGGAGTTTGCTAGATTAGAGACATGAGGAGAAGGCAGGGAAACAGTGTTTAAAGAGATAATAAATGAGTCATCATGGAATGGCGGAGCGGGCCCGATTGATAGAATGGCCTAATTCTGCTCCTATGGCCTTTGGTCTTATGGAATTTATTCTGATTCAACGACACATTGCATCAGTTTCTCAATTCTTCAACCCTTGTTTTAAGAGTTTGAACTGTAAATCCAAAATGACAAAAGTCAGGTGACCTTCGATCTGATGTTTCTGCTAGACTGAATATATACTGAACCACTCTCCAATTTCTTCACCGATTTTTCGTTAACACATTAATTCGATATTCCTGTGTGCTTCTCTGTAACGTGAAATTCTTCATGCATTCTCCAAAGCTCGATGCCAACCTCTGAACCAATCACATTTACTTCGTTCAAGTGCGTCATGCCCCACGCAACATCAGGCTATTGTCAAAAGAGCACGATACGTCTGGAAATCCAGACGTCTGTCCTTGTCCCAGGAAGACATTGAATGCCGTTATATTAAAATAAGCATGTGCAGTACAAATTATCCAACAAATAATATTCAATTATTTATTCTTTAATTCTATCTACTCAGAATTTACTCAAAATAAATCTTACCTGTTGATTCAGAATTATCGAATGATTTCATTCAAAAACACTTAATGTAAAACGTTCCAAACAGTGGAACCACTTTATGTATTGATCGACTCCCCACCGTTGAAATTGCCCCTTTGTCTAATTCGGGATTTATGGAAACATACTGTGCAACCCGGAATTGGTAAATCACTTTTGAAACGTTGTTATGAAAAGTTGTTTCCAGAAACATCAGAATTTCCCGGAAATTCCTGCACATGTTCTGCCGCTTTGTTTCCCAAGGAAAGGTTGCAGAAAGGGTGGGTTTAATGACTTAAAATTCAGGCTAATTATTTTCCGTATTTGGTTCCTAATGTGAGAACTCTGCCTGACAAAGTCGTGGCTTATTTTGTATTGCTTAAGAAACTAATTTTGAAATACTGAAGCTTCTGGAAGATTCTAGGTCTCTTCCAGCGCCTCTTCTAATTCTACATGCGTGATCAGCCGGTAAAATGAGCCGGGCACAATCGCCTATGGCCATGCGTTATCAGTCAGTTAGGTTAAATGTCGTTACGCGATGAAAACTCATTTAATGTTATACAATTTGAACAAAAGATCGTTCAGTCGTGAAGCAGACCCGCACCAACTCTCTGAGTTTATCCGTAGGGGTAGTATTTGAAATTACCGAGTGTCAGAGTGATGCCAATAAATGAAAACTCATTTCATTGGAGTGTTTTCCGAGATTAAAACTGACAGAACAGAAACCCTGAAGAATGTAGAAGAATAATTACTGGCAATGGAGATCTGACCTCATATCCGGCATTGAAGACAGACGAAACATATTAAACCCAGATTTTCCGGAGTTGTTCGTTCCCCTGCAGTTGCATTTCCGGTTCCTCGCTCTCCAATGCCATTGTTTAATCCCTTCATACATTTCTCCTATCACGTGGAGCAGGATCGCTGACACAGTCAAACAATCACAAATATCAGTTGTAAATGAACCGAATCAATTGCTTGTCTGTATCAGTCGGCAGTGAAAGTGATCACGTTGCTGTTGGCCTGGAACAGGCCGGACCGTGGGTTTACTGACCTGAACGTCCCGTGTGAACCAAATGAAATGCACAACCACATGTCGCTATGGAGCCACCTTTTCAGGCAAAGTGGGAGGAGGGATTTTATTCTATTCAAATTGAATTCATATTTTCTGCAACTTTGAGAGATTCTGAGCACAATCCCAATGCTCCATGCTAATTGCAAGACCGAAAAACAGAGCTGATCACGGTTCCCTCCATCTCATAAACTATCTGCTCCACATCTGTGGAATCTCTACGTGTGTGTGTGTGTGTGTGTGTGTGTGTGTGTGTGTGTGTGTGTGTGTGTGTGTGTGTGTGTGTGTGTGTGTGTGTGTGTGTGTGTGTGTGTGTGTGTGTGTGTGTGTGTGTGCATATGTTGATGCGTAAAAATAACTCATATATTTCATAATGTATATACAAAAAACTATTTACTAATTGTGCTGAGGACAAAGCCGCTCTTGAATCCGCCTGAGGAACATAAATAAGACCTCAAGAGGCGAACGGAACGCAATTTCATTCACGCTTGTGCTTGAGACTGACTGACCTTCCTTTGCAGGAGCAGGTAAGTAGATTCAAGTAGGATGGAAAATAGTAAGAGTAAAGATCAATAGGAATGCGGGGGAGAGAGTTCGCTGTAAAGATAAAGACGAAAACCAGGTAAGTAGATTGAAGGAAGATGGTGAGAAATGATAGTAAAGCTGATGAGAGAAATGCGGGGAGAGTTTTCTCTGTAAAGGTAAAGAATAAAACGAGAAAGAAGCCCCAGAAGGTTGAACGAGTAAAGGAATCCCTTGGAGATCCGCTGGTTCCGCCAACTTCCTCTGCTGATGGAGTCTGGTTGGAAAGTGGATATAGTAAATATGTGATTCATTTTACAAGTAGCGTGTGTGGTTGGATACAAGGGGGGTGGCACTAGAGGGGCCTACTGAGATAAAGAAAATTAAATATTTTAATAAAGAAACTGGTAGCGGAGACGGAGAACCTACGTGGGATTATGATTATATAATAACGTGTTTTGATTCATGCCCTTTACTTTGTTTATTTGTGCGTGGCTCATCGGAGGATGCTGTCCTTTCTTTCATAAGTAGTTGTGTGTTCTGCTTCTTTATTTCTACAGTTCGTTCATGCTTATCCCCTCCCCCCTTTATCTGTCCTGCCAAGCCACACCAACCTCCGAAAACAAATAGACTGACTGTCCAAACCAGGTCCAAACAAAAGAAAGGTGAGGAATTTCAAAGTCTCTATCCTCACCTAGACAGACTATGCACAGTCCGGAATCAGGTCTGGACAAAGTTTTCATGTCAGCAGAAGCGGTAACGCAGAATCAAACACCCCGACCCTGCTTGATAACGCTCAGGCAACCGAAGCAGAGGGTCAGGAGGGAGACAAACAGCAAGACAAAGATCTATGCAAGGAAAGATGAGCCCATTTTTAGGGTCGTTTCTGAACTGGTCGAGGGGTCTCAAAAAAGAGGACGCGACTATAATTTGCGTATTGCAACAGGAAACGGGGAGAAATAAAAAGAAGCGAATTCAGAACTCGATCCTGTTACATAATATCCAAAAAAAAATTTCGATTGGCACCACCGCCGTAACTGGGCTATAGATCCCGTCTGAAGTTCGGGCTATGGGACAAATTTGTGAAATTTATCTTTGTCTGGAAATTTTAAGGTATTCTTTCTTTAACTGAACACATCAATTATTGTCCAATGGACAAAGTGACGGAAGGGTTTTTGAGTGAATATCAGAATGACCGATTTAAACTGCCAAACGGAACCCCTCATGTCACCATAACCATCAAAACCCCTGCAACTCCTGAACTACTCGGACCCGCGCTTCAAAATTCATGGGAGTTGAACCGCACACAGTGTATAACTCTGCCTAATACTAACGCTGCTCGACAACTTCATTTCGCTCAGGCTGGATGTATAATATTTCCTTGTTCATCGTTAAAACACAGTTTGACCTGTTTGCTCCGCCCGCTTTGCCTGAGTATGTTGTACACGTGTTGCTTTCGCAGACACCTCCCTCTCGGTGGGCGATGAACAAAAATCTCGAAGGATTTTTCCATTCCGCCACAACACACGAAGACCGATGCTATTCTAACCTCTATACGGAAATATGATTTGCCACTGGAGACAATGTAAAGCATGAAACCTGTCATAAAACACTTTTCGTCCAGGAAGAGCTTGTACCAACCTGTAGTCCTTGTAATTCTCTTATTTTACCAGTTCCGAAACCAGGTCGTGATAATGAGTGACTTTTTTTGCAATATATAAGGGCGATTTGCAAGATAGCACGTCAAGGGTTTACTGATGGCAATTTAACAGAACGACAAGGCGCCGCTGACAACCCAATGCATAGTGCTCTGCACAATTACCAGCAGTTGTAAGAGGCATGTCTGGGTGTCTAACATCTGTCGCCCACACTACAATTAAAAAACATAGAACATAGAAACCTACAGCACATTACAGGCCCTTCGGCCCACAATGTTGTGCCCACCATGAAACCCACTCTAGAAACTGCCTTGGATTTCCCTGGTGCATAGACCTCTATTTTTCAAAGTTCCATGTACCCGTCTAAGAGGCTCTTAAACACCCTATTGTATTCGCTTCCATCACCGCCGCCGGCAGTGTATTCCACGCACCCAACACTCTCTGTGTGAAAACTGGACTCTGACATTCCCTCGGTACCAATTTCCAAGCAGCTTAAAAGTATACCCCGCGTATTAGCCATTTTGTCCCGGGGGAAAAAAGGCACGGATGATCCACACGATCAATATCGCTCATCATCTTATACATATAATTATAGTAGAAACGTCCGATCCTATTAAATTGCATCTCCCTGATGAAGTGTGTCGGCCCGGAACATTGACTGTTTACTCTTTTGCATAGATTCTGCCCGGCTTGCTGAGCTCCTTAGGATTGTGTGGGTATTACTTTGATTTCCAGCGTCTGCAGATGTTCTCCAGTTTGCGATTAGACTTGGACAACAGTCAACAACGTAGGACCCTGCTCTGCCTACACGAGGCAAAATTAACCCGAGGTCATTACCAACTCCGGAATGCGATGCTCTTGTCATTTAAGCTTGTCAGGCAATTATGTTGCAGTCTTTAAGCCGCTCAATCTGATTGGGAGTTAAATTGGACAAGACTAGAATGACGTCGCTTGGGATTCAGGCTGCTTTTGTGTTCACGGTGGCCGGAGATGGGACACAATCCTTAAGTATCACTGGAAACATTATTTATGATAAAGCGTTGAGTTGGTAATACCTGACGCGAGGCGCATAAATCTATTCATAAAGATATCTCGGAAAGAAAGCTCGGAAAGATATCTGTCCTGTCGACTCTAACTTCCGTCAACCCCGGGCGAGGAGAATCACCGGTGTTGTGTAACGCTGATCGGTGGCAGGACAGACATCAGTGAGACGGAACTGGAAATGCAACAGAGTGACTAATGTTCCGCCAGAAAGCGGTTCAACATCATTTTAAGTAATTTTAATTCGGATTTCCAGTATCATTCTTTTATTTTTCATGCATCGATAAAACTTCCAGGTAGAGCTCAGTTAGTTCGAGAGAGAAAAAATAAACAAACAACTTTATCCCGTGGCCCTGGAAATTGATTACATTTAAGCGTACTTTGATGATCAATATAAACATACGTTCATGCAATGAGATTTGCTTTGCTCAGTACGCGACCGGACGGAAGTTGTGGTCAGAGAGAAAAAGAGAACAGAGGGTAACAGAGAGAAAGAAACAGACTGTGACGGAGCCTCGGGGTGTGAACAGAGATAAAGCCGGAGATATGCGGGGACAACGAGGGAGCAAGTCGGAGATGGAGATGGAGTTGGAAAAAAAGGAAAATAACGCACACACGCTCTGTTCCAGCTCGATCATGTCTCCCTCACGGTGAAAATCATTACTCTGCAGTGAGATTAAATTTTGTTCAGAACGGGACCGGACGCAGTCCGGAGATGGAAAAGGAGTTGGAAATGGAAAGGAACACACACACACACACACACACACACACACAACACACACACACACACACACACACACACACACACACACACACACACACACACTCACACTCACTCGCACACACACACACACACACACTCACTCGCACACACACACACACACACACACACACACTCACACACACACACACACTCACACACACACACACACACACACACACACACACACACACACCTCCGTTATGTTTCAGTCTGATCACGTTCCCCTCACCGGCGTGGGGGAAGGAGTGAGGGAGGACAACGTGAGAGATATTGGTAGTAAAACACTGTGAGCGTCACTGAAATGGATGAATCAGAAACAACGGAGAGAATGGAGAAAAGGGAGAGGATTCCTCCTAACTGGACCAACCCAGAGCAAAACTCTATAAGATGCGATGGAGATTATTAATATAAAACGGGCGGGACCGACTATAGACCCTCCGTCGGGGTGAATTACAGCTGAGCTGACCGCTACATATTACATATTTGATGAAGGACACATTTCACCCGTACGGGGTAAACAGCGAGTGAAATATATCATCACAAAACGCATGCGTATTTCAGAGCGCTCAGTTGTTACCCGTGGTTCTACATATCGGCAAGTGGATAGATTATGGAGGAAACATGGTGTTTGACTGAAATCTCCGGCAGAAACCAACAAGTCGCTCTATGATTTAAGGAATTTGGTCAACAGTTTCAGCGGGTATTTCACCGCGTTCTTCAGCTCCTCTCTGAACTTGCTCTAAGTCACGGCGTAAATACATGTGTTGGTGCAGGAGCTGAGGATCTGCAGCATCGTCGCCGTGGAGTCTGCGATATAAATCGGATCAGTGGCAGAGAAGCGAAGGATATTTACAATCAGTACGTAGATATCAAAAACCACTAGTGTTAACCACAGAAATATAAAACTACAGGTTATACTGAATAGTAGAACGACCGATTTCCTTCGGTTCTCCATCTCCGGGTCCTTGTCATTCTTTCCGTTACTGCGGCCCCGGATCCCCATCCGGACTTTATTAGCGGAAAAAATCCGTCTGACTGTCAGAGCATTGAACAATAAAATCAGAACAAACGGGAGACAAGGCATGAAAATGCGATGTATCATCTGAAGTGCGACCCACGTGGGGGACGTAGAGAAGTTCTCTTTGGTCAAACAGCCATAGAAAACTCCATTAATTAGCATCTTAGGCTCCAATGTAAAGTAGAAAGGGACACTTTCTAAACAGCCCAGAACACTCACTGTCCCGATAACCACAGCCGCCGTTCTTTCCGGAAAATATTTTGTTTTCAGCTTTTCGGAACAAATGGCCACAAATCTGTCACAGGTGAACGCGACTGTCAGCCAGACAGAGACCCCGGTGCTTCCTATGAGCAGGCAACGAACAACCCTACAAACGGGAGTCCAACAGAGGAAAGAAGTCCTAAAGTATATGTAAACAGTCCAGTTCAACAGAGGGTCAGAGATAACGACCAGGAGATCGGCCGCTGCCATTCCCAGCAGGTAGCGAGTGATGCATTTCGAGAGACCGCACTTTCCTCGGGACAGTATAACAATTGCCACCAGGTTAACTGCAAGAGGGAGGGAAAGGAGCAGAGAAATTACTGACTAGTCAGGGCAATAGAGCAAAATTATTATTATTAGACTTCATCTTGTGGTTTTTTTCTGCTTCAAATGGTGGATACTGGACCCAGAACATATGAACCCGCTGACAGTGTGCAATATCGGCGTGACAGAGAACTCACCGCGAGTTTTGTAAATGTGTTCAATCTGGGTGAATTCCCAAACCGACCAGATGACAGCTGGTTAAACGCTTCCTGACCGCTGTAAGGAATGGGTATGATACACCAACGTCACTGGTCTGAGCATCACCCGAATGAAATGAAATCCACATCGGCGGTTTCCTCTGCTCATATTTCTAGTATAAATGAGCCATTCGCGTTGTTCCATCACCCAGTCAGGCAATTCACAGTCGATTCATACGGACAGAACAGAAAGTCGGCTGGCTCCCACGGATGCAGTGTAGCCCGGTGTCCTCCTGTGCAGACATTTCGATTCACAATTATTACATGATATCGAGACAGCGGAGAGGATTTCAGTCAAAGGCAGCATCTCGGCTCCAATATGGAGCGCTGTCTGCTACGAAAGCAATGGGATTAATATTGTCAGCGCCTTCCGCCCATGACTGAAATGCGGGGACTGGGCAGGTAGCTGTGGAAACAAGCAGCGAGAGAAACACTTCGGAACATCGGAATTAACTCTCAGTTTCTGCCGTTTGCAGGTGTGACAGCGGCTTACCGGCAATTCCAACGGCTGAAATAACAGGGTAGTAAATGTCTTCTATCCGCCAGATTACTGGATATCCCATTTGAGTGACGCAGTGAACGCTATTGCTCGAATTCCACAGCTCGGCAAGACACTCTGGGCTGACGTACTGCAACAGGCTCTGATTTATAGAGGGGATCGATCTCCAGTGACAAGGTCCCACCTCTGACCATTGTTATTGAACAAACAAATTACATCACCGGCAGTGTCTCAGGTGTGAATTCAGTGGGGATGTAACGCAAACACGTCAATATCATTAGCATTACCTCAATCAGATCCATTTGTGTAATTCGAGCAAAATGTGCAATGAGACCAGTAAGTGAGCAATCAGCTTCATTTACAACATTCCACAGTTGCATTGACAGAGATTCCAACTGTTCCCATTTTCCAACCTGAAACTTTCACTGTGGTTCTCTTTCCACAAGCATTCCGGAATCGATGTTTCCAGCATTTTCAGCAATTTTCACTGTCACGCCTGCGGTTTCATCTACAAATAGATCCGGTTTCCCCTCAGTGTGCTCTGGATCCAGGGACACATGATAACCCCTCTTAGTCTCTTCCTGCGGACTTTAATTTAATATTAATTTAATTTAATTTAATATCATTCACTTTTTCTTAATTCAGCAGTTCCACTCTGGCTGCTCAGACACTAAACCCATCCCACCCCGTCCGACGATGTGTCACCATATACAAAACATAGTCGTTGTGTACACAGACACTCGGTCCAGTTCTCCTTCAGACTTTCACTTTGGTTCTCTTTCCACGAGCAAACGGGAATCGGTGCTTCCAACATTTTGGACAATTTTCACTGTCACATCTATTGTTTCATTTACAAATGGACCTGGTTACCCCTCAGTGTGCTGTGGATCCAGGGACACTGTCAGTCTCCTTCTGAAGACTTTCAGTTAATGTCACTCACTTCGTATTTTTTTTTTAAATTCAGCAGCTTCACTTTGACCGCTCAGCTGTTAAACCCACCCCATTATGCTCCATTATGTGCCGACAGATATAAACATACCCGCTGTGTACACAGACACTCCGTCCAGTTCTCCTTCAGACCTGGACGGCATCGATGTTTACGTCAGTTTGATCACTTTCCCTTATAATGTTTATTTTCGACACCGGCGATAAGTCCAGAACTGTCCACGGTTCCCTCCAACTCTTAAACTATCTTCTCCACATCTGTAGTATCTGTGTGTACCTATGTTTATATGTATGTGTGTGGGTGTGGGTTTGTGCGTATGAGCGCGCGCGTGTTTTTATGTGTATATGTGTCTGTCTGTGTGTGCGTGCGCGCGCGCGCGTGTGTGTGTGTGTGTGTTTGTGCGTGTGTGTGTGTGTGTGTGTGTGTTTGTGCGTGTGTGTTTGTGCGAGTGTGTGTGTGTGTGTGTGTGTGTTTGTGCGTGTGTGTGTTTTTATTGTGTGTGCGCATGTGTATGGATGTTTGTGTGCAACTCTTATAAATCGCAAAATGTATACGCATAAAATGTGTTGTTCGTGCTGTGGATTTTGAACAGTAAAGTGACAGACAAAGCCGCTGTTGAATCCGCCTGAGGAACAGTGAGATGCTGAAACACTGTGGCGTTCAATTAGCTGTAGGAATATAATGAGATGATAAGGCTTTCATTCACTGTCCTGTGGGTTCATAGCACAACCACAACACGTTTCTGCATGGTGTAAATACCGGCATGATTTGACAAAATACTTTCTGACGTGTATAGATTCCATTCCGATATGATCTCATGGTTTAGCATAAAAATACCCATGTCTTTGGCATTTCTTTTACAGTGTCCTTCGCAGGACCATCAAATAAAGCCATATTAAAAGTATTATGAACGCACACACACAGACACACACACACACACACACACACACACACACACGCGCACACACACACACACACACACATACACATAAACACTCTTACACACATGCACTCACACACATGTAAACTTCCACATACACATATACACTATTTATGACATACACACGCACATACACGCACGTGCACACAGAAACACTCTCTCACACTCACACACACTCTCTGTGCATTTCATACTGTATATACCAGTTTCTCCTCTAGTGCGGAAGTGTGGGGTATCTGACAGTCTCTGTTACAGTGTGAGAGTGTGGGTTTCATTCTGTAACTGTCAGTCGTTGCTACAGTGTGAGAGTGTGCTTTTCATATTGTATCTGACAGTCTCTGTTACAGTGTGAGAGTGTGGGTTTCATTCTGTATCTGTCAGTGTCTATCAAAGAGTGAGAGTGTGGGTTTCATTCTGTATCTGTCACTCTCTGTTACAGTGTGAGAGAGTGGGTTTCATTCTGTATCTGCCAGTCTCTGCTACAGTGTGAGAGTGTTTGTTTCATTTTGTATCTGTCAGTCCCTGTTACCGTGTGAGAGTGCGGGTTTCATTCTGAATCTGTCAGCCTCTGCTACAGTGTGAGAGTGTGGGTTTCATGCTGTATCTGTCGCTCTCTGTTACAGTGTGAGAGTGTGCTTTTCATGCCGTGTCTGTCAGTCTCTGATCGAGCGTTAAGTGTGTCCTCTCAGTCCTGTAGCCGGAAGCCACTGATTCAGTGGGAGCGGGTGTATTTTTTACCTTAATTCTCAAATCTAGTAACTGATCTTAAAATAGTTGCTGTCTTCCCCGAGCTATTTTTGGAACAAGAGTCTCCTACGGTTGGTTTATGCTATAATTGTGAGATAGAGAGATCATCAATGAATAATGTCGGTCGTTCAGAGCAGTACATTCAGGATAATAGAGTCATGGGGCAAGCAGACTATTCGGCTCGGCATCATTCTGCATGCTATTTCTTACTGAAACAGATACAGCCAAATAGAACAGCACCTGGTCTGTAATTGTCTATGGCTTGGCAATGCAACTTCTTCAATGTTGATTGAAAATAAAGACTTTAGATAAGTGCTGTAATTTAAATATATAAGTGCGTAAGTAAATTCATAAATTGATGGATATAAGACAAACAGAGCCAGAATGTTTCATATTCCAGCAGCATGTATATCAATAGATTTCCCTCAACAATTCTAAATTGCTTCCTTCACCGAGTATCTTCTCTCTTAAGAGTTTGCCGATTCTTTTATCCGTCCCTCAATGTGCACAACTGTGTGGGTCAGTTCCAGTGATGTCCCACTCATAAATGATTTAATATTCATTTTGATTTTCTTATGTGAGCTTCAGATTGGTCTGTATCGCGTCATC